>NW_007258821.1:327714-345237 GCF_000164805.1 Carlito syrichta
CGCGGGCTCAGGCAATCCACTCACCTCAGCCTCCCAAAGGCGCGGGATTACAGGCTGAGCCACCAAGCCCGGCTTTTTTTTTTTCAATTATTAAAACAGAAAAGCAGTCTCAAGAAACTAAATAGATGTCCATAGCGGGATACGGCTGGGGTGGGGGGTGGATACGCAACGCCAATAAGGGTTCCTGATCTCAAACCAGGCAAAGTGGGGACCACAGGGAGGCCAAAACTTTACCCGTAAGATACTCACTTGTATACCTAATCCTGAATTGTACCTCACATCCTTAAAATAAAATATTTAAAAAATTAAATCAAGCCGGGCTCGGTGGCTCAGCCTGTAGTCCCCCGCCTCTGGGAGGCTGAGGTGAATGGATTACCTGAGCCCGCGGGTTCGAGACCCGCCTGGTCAGCAAGACCTCATCTCTACAATAAATCAAAAAATCAGCCGGGTGTGGTAGTGCATGCCTGTAATTCTGGCTACCTGGAAGGCTGAGGCGGAAGGATCGCCGGAGCCCAGCAGGTGGAGGCTGCGGTGGCCAGGAGCGGCCACTGCACTACAGTCTGGGTGACAGAGTGAGACTCCAACTCAAAAAAAAAAAAAGAAATATAATGGCTCCCCACCACGCGCCATTCAACCAGTGAAGAGCAAGGGATATCCGTCTAGAGTTTAAGAGTTTCCAAACTTACTAGTAGATTCATAGGGACTATGAACATTTTCCAAGTGGCACTGGAGTTGGAAGGGAGTGGAAAACTGACGGTAACAGTGTTGGCAGATAGTATGACCATCCACCTCACCATTCTGCTGATCAAGTTCTACGTGGTGCTTCATATGGTTCATGAATCTGTGGCACAGCACAAAGAGAAAGTACAGAAAACAACAGTTCAGTAGCCTTTTAAAAATAGGCTGTGGTAGAATCACAGAACAAACATGATCTGCTCCCCTTCACCTCTGAACTTCCTACTTGGGACAGTCCTTTTCTGAGCCCAGAAAAATAATGGGTTCTTAAAACTAGGAGAGTTCTGTGAAAGGAGATGCACTGGCTTCCTTTACTCTGCCCTAAGTCTACTACCACAATACCTCCTTCGATAGTACTAGCTACTGATTTAATAACCCCCAGCAAGACTGTGTGATAGTTAGGACTATTCTCCTAAGAGGAAGACCTGAATATATCAGAAAACGTAAGTCTTCTCTTGTCCAAGGTAATCTCCAAGGCTCTTCAACACTTACCGAATATTGTTTTTTAGCCTTTTGGTACAATGTGGGCATCGGAAAGATGTGGCGACCTTAGGGAAGTTTGTGAGCTGGGCTACTTTGCCACCATCCCGTCCATAGTAGAAGTCATCTACTAACATAATGAGCTTGGTCTGGACGGCATCACCCACATTCTCATTTGGCTCTGGTACTTTGGTAGGTGGTGACAGAGCAGGAATAGGTGTAGAAGAGGGTGTGGAAGCAACAGGAGCTGTTTTCTCAGGGGATGGGGGCTTTGCTGCTGATGGGACACTGGGTTCTGAATCCAGGGACTTTCCTTTCTTCTGGTAGTCAACCATTTCTGGGCAACAGTACTATAAAGAAAGACATCTGATCATTCTGGTGATCCTGAGGGTTAGAATGTACTAACTCCTAAACTCTCTAACATTCTTTGCTAACGGTTTGGTTTTAGGTATCTCACCCAGCGTTCACCCTTCAGTGTGTCCAGGTTTCAATCTTTTTCCAGTGTCTATATCCAGCCATATGCCACCCCAAGTACCATGCCTTTGTACTTCTCCCTCCTGCTTGTTTTAGATACCTTAACCATTCACTAGTACAATCTGTCTCTGAGCTCCCTGAAAAAGAAGTTCCAACCTTTGTATCTGGACTAATACCAAAAAATGAAAAGGTTAAAAAAATGGGAACCGGGTAACAGCTCCTGAGTCATCCAAGGAACACTTAACAGAAAACAAACTGAGGCCAATGTGGTTTGCGCTCTTATTATCTATAAATCTGTCCTCATGTATGGTTTCAAAATCTAACATGATAAGGAAGTAAGGTCACATATGTTCTGATCTATTTGAGGGTCTTTAAATGTATCTTATCACTTCCAAAGTACTCTTCTAAAACAGACCAAGAGAAAGTAACCCTTTAAAAAGCTTCCAAGTCTTTTTAGAGTCTCTGCTTCACAAGCTTCCAATATTAATGAAGGTATCAGCGGTGGCCACTTAAGCTGGCTCTCTATCACAGGTGATATCACTTACACACATGTGACCTCTCAAAGCTTCAGTAACACGAAATTGAGCATTACACCGTGGACATATTTTCCGTCCACCATCCTGGAGGTCAAACACTGGGATGGAAGAGGTCACTGGAAAAAGTGAGAAGAATTGATAAGATTAATATGATAATATGGGAAAAAGATTACTAACCTTTTGGAAAAAGGTCAAACACTCCCTGAGAGGTATATCAAAGGGCAAGCAAGCATGAGAGATCACCATGTTGGAGACGTATTCCTTTTACTATTCTAACTTTAGGCCAAGGGTCGGCAAAGCACAGCCTTGAGACCAAATCCAGTCCAGCTGCCAGTTTCTGTTTGGCCTATAAGCCAAGAATGACTTTTACATTGTTTTTTGGTTAGGCAAGACTTTTAAAAAATTGCGCTTATATGTATCTCTAACAAAATTTACCATCTTAACTATTTTTAAGTGTATACTTTCGTACTGTTAAGCACATTCACACAGTTGTGAGAGCTCCAGAACGCTTTTCGTTTTGCAGAACTGAAACCCCAGACCCACTAAAAAAACAACACTCCATTTTCCCCTCCCCCGGCCCCCAGTAACCACCACTCTATCTTCTGTTTCTATAAATCTGCCTACTCTAGGTGCCTCAACCCTTGGAGACAGGTACATTTCAGTTGGTATGGTGGCCTAAAGGTGAACCGTGCTACAGCATGTGTCAGAATCTCCTTTCTTTTTTAAGCCTGGCTCATATTATCACTGTATGTGTATACCTGGTTTTGTTTATCCATTCATCAGTTGACGGACAGTTGTGTTGCTTTCACCTTTCAGCTACTATGAATGCTGCTGCTATGAAAACGGGTGCACAGCGTCCATTCTAGTCTCTGCTTTCAACTCTTTTGGGTACATGAGGTCTGACAATTAAGTTTGTGAACTTGCCACTACGCGCTTGCGTTGGCAGCACTGTACAAACAACTCAGTATCTCACAGCTGTGTTTGTGTTGACACGTGGCGGTGTCTTGCTGAGTGGCCTTCAGTATTGTTGGTGCATGTTTTCATGTGCCATTGTGAGAATGTAGGAGCTTGAATTAGAGCCAGGAACAAACATTAAATTTGTTAAACTTGGCAAGAATGGAAGTGAAATCAGGGACAGATTAGTCCAAGTTTATGGGGATAATGCCATGAAGAAAATGGCAGTGTACAAACAGATTAAATATTTTTCTGAGGAGAGAGAAAGCATTACTGATGAAGAGAGGTCAGGATGGCCAGTAACAAGCAGAACTGATGAAAACATTGCAAAAATTTGTCAAACTGTGTGTCAGATCGTTGGCTGACTGTGAGGAGCACAGCAAACCAAATAAACATCAACAGAGAAACAGGAAAATCTTAACTGAAAATCTTGGCATGAGAAAGGTGTGTGCAAAAATGGTCCCGAAGGAGCTCTTGCATCACAGCAATACACCAGCTCATATAGCACCTGTCTGTGAGGGAGTTTTTAGTCAGTAAACAGATAACTGTACTGGGATACCTTCCCTACTCACCCGATCTGGTCCCAAATGACTTTTTTCTTTACCCGAAGATAAAGGAAATACTCAAAGGAAGACATTTTGATGACATTTAGGACACCAAGGGTAATACGATGACAGCTCTGATGGCCATTTCCGAAACAGTCCCAAAATTGCTTTGATGAGTAGACTAAGCACTGGCGTCAGTGCATAGCCTCCCACAGAGAGCACTTCAAAGGTGATCATAGTGATATTCAGCAATGAGGTACACAGCACTTTTCTAGGATGAGTTTGCGTACTTGTCAGACCGCATATACCCAGAAGTGGAGTTCCTGCAGGATATGGTATTCTATTTTTCATTTGTTGAGGCACTACTATACTTTTTCCAAAGTGGTTGCATCATTTAACATTTCCACCAACAGTGCATAAGGTTCTGTTTTCTCCACATTCTCACCAATATTTGCTATTTTCTGGTTTTTTAATAGTAGCCACCCTAATGAGTATGAGATGGTTTCTTGGTGTGGTTTTGATTTGTATTTCCCTGATGATAAGTGATGCTCAGCATCTTTTCATAGGTTACTGGCCATTTATAATTTCCTCTGGAGAAATGTCTAAGTCTTTTGCCCATGCTTTAATTGAGTTGCTTGTTTTTGTCGTTGTTGAGTTATTGGCGTGTTTTTTGTTTGCTTGTTTGCGTTGGAGTCTCATTCTGTTGCCCAGGTTGAAGTGCAGTGGCACACTCACAGCTCCTGCAGCCTTCACCTGCTGGGCTCAGGAGATCCTTCCAAGTAGTTGGAACTGCAGGCGCTTACCACCACACCCAGTTAATTTTTTTTTTAATTGTAGAGACAAGGTCTTACCAGTTGCCCCAGCTGGTCTCTAACTCCTGGGTTCAAGTGATCCTCCCACCTTAGCCTCCCAAAGTGCTGGGATTACAGGCATGAGCCAGCGAGTTCTTCACATATTCCGGATATTAACCCATTATCAGATACGATATTTGCAAATATTTTCTCCCATTCTGTGGCTTGTTTTCTCATTGTATTGATAGTGTTCTTTGATGCACACATTTTAAATTTTGATGCAATTCACTTTACTTTGTCGTTTCTTACCTGTGCTTTTGGTATTATATCCAATAAATAAAAATCACTGTCAAATCTAGTATTATAAAGGTTTCACCCTACATTTGCTTCTAAGAGTTCTGTAGTTTTAGTTCTTAGGTTTAGGCCTTTGATCCATTTTGAGTTAATTTTTGTATTTGGTGAAAGGTAAGATCCAACTTTTACACCTTTGGATGTGGATATCCAGTATTCCCAACACATGCTATCTATTAACGATTTTTACATTTTTAAATGGTTGAAATAGAATAGACTGGGCACACTGGCTTATGTCTGTAATCTCAGCACTTTGGGAGTCTGCAGCAAGAAGATCACTTGAGGCTAGGAGTTTGAGAGGAGCCTGGGCAACAGACTAAGATTCCATCTCTACAAAAAAAATTTAAAAATTAGCCAGATGTGGTAGTACATGACTGTAGTCCTAGCTATTCAGAAAGTATAGACAGAAAGATTGCCTTGAAGTTCAAGGTTACAGTAAGCCATAACTGTGCCACTGCACTCTAGCCTGAGCAACACAGCAAGACTCTGTCTTTAAAAAAAAAATTAAAAATTAAGTTTTCTGACACATGAAAACTATAAAATTCAAACTTTAGGTCAGGCTTGGTGGCTCAGCCTGTAATCCCAGCACTTTGGGAGGCCGAGGCGAGTGGACTGTCTGAGCCCAAGGGTTCGAGACCAGCCCAGGCAACTTGGTGAGACCTCGCCTCTATAATAAATAAAAAAAAAAAAATAGCCGGGGTTGGGAGCACGTGCCTATAGTTCCAGCTACTTGGAAGGCTGAGGCAGAAGGGTCACGGGAGCCCAGCAAGCTGAAGCTGGGGTGGCCGTGAGTGTACTACTGCACTCCAGCCTGGGCAACGGAGTGAAACTCCAACTCAAAAAAAAATAAAATTAAATTAAAATAATTCAAATTTTAGAGTCCATAAGTAGTTTTGAATGAAGCACAGCCATACTATGCTCATTCATTTGCATATCATCTGTGGCTACTTCCCCACCACAATAACACAGATGACTGAGCTGCAACAGAGACTACATTATACACAGAGCCTAAAATATTTACTACCAGTCCTTTTACGGAAAAAGTTTGCCGACCCCTGTCCTGACCAATGAAAACCCTAATGCTTGTATCTTTTTCTACCGAATCCCAACTTTAAAACCTTGTTCAGAAACCCATCTCTTTCATCAAGTTATCTTTGTTTACTCTACTCATCTCTGATCAATCAATTTCACTAATCCCCAAAGCAAAATTACATACATTCCTTGCAGCTGATTAAGTTATACTTTTTACAAGTGGCTATCCCCTTTACTACACTAAAGTGTCTGTGAAAACAGATTATAGCAATTGTATTCTAGTTTATCTATTTCAAAGTATAAAGTTCTGATACACCAAATTCTTATTAATGTTTTTGAAAGACTGAGGGTCTTTCAAGTTACTGTACCTTTCATTGAAGACTCAGGTCCACTGGTTCTCTGAGAGCCATGGGCAGAGCTGTTGTTGGATACCACCACTGGCCCAGGACTCTGGCCCAGGGAAGGGATGGTGTTAAGGGTATTCACCAATTTGGCCACTTCATTGCTATTTTCACCTGTAACGCCAGGTCGCTTCACAGTGACAAAACTGGCGATGCTCACTGCAGGTGGAGAGGGGAAGGAGGGAGCTATGGTGACCAAGTGATAATTGTTGTCCTGCACCCACCACCCCATCCTAGCACTGCCAGCTCTTCCCAAGTCTTACCGAGCTTGGGATTCGTAGTCTGGTTGGACTGGCCTGGAGGCTGAACAGCTAGCTGCCCCAGCGAGGTTGGCTGTGTGGCAGTGGGAGTGGTGGAAGTGCTGGGAGTGGACTTAGTCTGCTGCGACTGGGACTGTGGGACGGTGCTTCGAATAGTGAGAGTGGCTGGGATGACAGTGGTGAAGGTATTAGTAGTGGGCCTCACAGGCATGGTGGAGCCTGGCCTCACTGGGGTCATCTGAGAGAATACTTGTGGGACTCCAACTGTCGGCTTAACAAACTGGGTACCTGGGGCTTTAAGAGAGAGACAAAGAAAAGTACCAAATCTTGGTCAATGAGCTCGCCTACAATGCATTCTCCCTACCTTTACTGGAAACACTAGAATAGAAAAAGATTATTTCCCCAAACTGATGGGTGATCATCAGAGGTTACCAAGAGTAGCATAGACTTAGAAAGCAGCTGGGCACAGGGGTTCACGCCTGTAATCACAACACTGTGGGAGGCGGAGGCGAGAGGACTGACTGAGCTCAGGGGTTCAAGACCGGCTTGAACAACATGGTGAGACCTCATCTCTACAAAAAAAAAAAAAAAAAAAAAAAATCAGCTAAATTGTGGTTCCAGCTACTAAGCAGGCTGAGGAGGAAGGATCACTGGAGCCTAGCAGGTGGAGGTTGTGGTGGCCATGAGCATATCACTGCACTCCAGCCTGGGTGACAGAGACATGGACTCAAAAAAACAAAACAAAACACTAAGAAAGCAGTAGGTATTCGAGGTGACTAAGGATATTAGCCTAGGTAACCTAAAAACATTAAATTGAAGAAGATTCCCATTAACTCCTCCCAAAATATCTTATCATACTACTCTTTTATATGAGTACACATATGCCAAACAGCAGAGTCGGTCCTGAAAAAAGGAATCCTTTTTCAGAATGTGAAAGAGTCTTCCATTCTCTCATATAAAAGACAGACTATACCATCAAACTAGGATGTCCCAAAGGAGAATGTCTCTTGGCTCAACTGTAAACAATTTCACTGAGAAATATTTTTAAAATACCAGAATGTGACAGAGTAAGCTGACCAGAGGGCCAAAAAAAAGCTCTGTGGGCTTAAGAACAAAAAAACCAAAAACCTTAGGAAAATGAGCTAAATACATACCCTTTCAAACAATTATTCTCTTTTGGTCTGAACTGCAGGAAATTTACACATACTAAATTTTAAAAATTAGGGAAAATACTATCTAAGCTGAATGTGGTAGCTCACATTTGTAATCCCGGCACTTTGGGAGGCCAGGATAAGAGAACTGTTTGAGCCCAGGAATTCAAGTCCAGCCTGGGCAATATAGCAAGACCCCGTCTCTACAAAAACAACAACAACAACAACAACAAAAACTAGCTGGGCATGATGGTGTATACCTGTAGTCCCAACTATTTAAGGAGGCTGAGGTGGAAGGATTGCCTAAACTCAGGAGGTCAAGGCTGCAGTGAGCTGTGACTGTACCACTGCACTCCAGTTTGGACAACAAGAGTGAGACTCGAACTCAAAAAAAAACCCCTAGTAATTGGTAGTATTTATCTGTGAATTTATCATTTATCTAATTTGTATCTAAAATCTATGCTATAAAGTTAAAGGAAAATAATGTTTATAATCCTACCAGGGAAATGAGGAGATGTATAAGGGATATGGGATTTGGGAGTTTGTATTAATAACATTCCTCAGGATAATAAATTTAATAGCTGACTAAATATCAGTTACAGAAAAATGACTATAAATTCTGTTTTAACTACCTCATGAAGGGTGGTGAAAAGCTGAACAAATAAATAAAACCACCACCCTGGCCAAAGGTTAGAAACAGTTTTCTTAAAAATTGGGCTTAAATCACTACAATTTTTATATTTTTAGGTTTTCTTTAAATATACTTTTTAAATGACCTAGAGGATTTTGAGACAATAAAAACAAATTTTCCAAATGCCCGTTTATTCCAAATGAATAGACATTTTTCCTTACCTGGGACTAGTGTAATTGGTCTAACCGTTTGGCCTTGCTGTACGTTCAGCACAATTCCAACCTGATTCATTGCATTTTGCACAGGCCGGACATTCCTTACAGGAAATCCCTGTATTAAAAAGCAAAATGATCTTTAACATAGAGACCAACTAACACTAACAAAGAAATATATTTTTAAAAAAAGAACTCCCACACTCTAACTTAATGATTTTCTCCAGCGTTAGAGCTTTTAAATGACTGAGATGGAAAATTCAGGACATCCTGGCAAAGTTTTAAGGGACAAAATATCAAAACTGAAGAACAAGCTTTGGCATGAATGAACAAAAATGAAAACCTATTTCCTGACTTAAGAGCGCCTCAGCTTAAAAAAAGTCTTATCCACAGACTGGACCCCTAAACTGCTAAAAGTTAGGAGGGGAAAAAAGATGAAC
The DNA here is from genome assembly GCF_000164805.1 of Carlito syrichta. Lineage (NCBI taxonomy): Eukaryota > Metazoa > Chordata > Mammalia > Primates > Tarsiidae > Carlito > Carlito syrichta. The sequence continues at coordinate 336,708 of NW_007258821.1, forward strand.
AAGACTCACTGGAGTGAGTCAACATATACCCAAACATAAGAAACCATTCCCAAGATCTACTTCAAAGGCTATAGTCGCTGGCAAATTTATAATAGAAGAGTATGTAACTCAGAAAGTAACAGTCAAATAGAAGCGTTTGCCTTTAGAATCTCTATTTCAAATTAGGCTTTCAACTTTACCACATTAAATCAAATAAGTCATCTTCCTTGTCTTCCAACGGCCTCCAAGCACTTCACCAATTTCATATCCTAGTCCTTTGCACTCAGACACACCTCACGAATCACCTACCAGCAACTCAACTGCACTTTTTTATGAAATAGTGAAACATGAATCACTGCATATTAAATAGTATGGCATTGGAACCAGTTATTTTATTGTAATGATATTTGGCTTACAAAGGAATTTTGGACTTTGAGAAACTTATTTATGAAAAAGAAATAAAAATTTTATGTCTCATATTTTTCTAATATATGGTAGCATACGAAACGGTCACAGACATGTATGTCAGGTTCACTGATACATGTTGTGCAATAGCAATTTGTTGGATGTCTTCCACCTAGTGTTTTTCTATTTGAGCAGACAATGCAATCTTGTTTTCTTCCTTCCAAATTAATATAAGTAATTTATTGTCCAGTCTGTTGTTCGAAGAAGATGCGGAAGGATGCAATCACGATGCCTGAAAACCACTTCTCAGTTGACAGATCACATGTCAGTATATATTCCATCTCTTTGTCTTTTTGTGCAATTTGAATGGAAAAATTTAAGGAAACATAAATTTTTGAAAAATCTGCACTTGCATAAGTTTGTCCTGCATAATCACCAGCAATCTCTTTATGTTCGCCAAGGGGGGCATCCAAGTGATTTGCTAGATTTATGATGTCCCCTCAGAGGGACGTCCAAGCGCAAAGGACTAGATCTAAAAAACTCAACAAACTTACTCCTTGTGAAGAAAAGCAGCCCAAGCAAAGAGCAAGAAGCCCTGAGAGCAAGTGTTAAGACTTCCTAATCCAAGCTTTCCCACTAATTTCTACCTAGACCTTAACGAAACCACTTAATTCACTTCTGAGGGGAATAAAGAGGAAATTAGCCAACTATGATGCCATGCTGGCTTTTCTACAGTCAGCATCAAATTACAGAACAGTAAATGAGAAAGCCAGGTCAAAAGACAAGACCTAGAACCAGTTCTAACAATGCCAAGACCCTAAGTTTGTGCCTCTAGAGTTCATATGGTCTTTCTCTCCTTCTCTACCAAGCCTAGAAGTCAGAGTCCTACTCACCTGTGTAGTGATAAATATTGGTTGTGAGGCCACAGGGGAACTAGTCACATGATTGGCATTCTGCATGACCTGGACAGGCCTCAATACTGGTTGAGTAACCATTGTGCCCAGACCTGGAGCTGGATTCTGGGTCAGGATGAGTGGCTGCCCACCTTGTTGGACCAAGGGATTGCCAGCTATAGAACAAAAGGGAGAAAAAAAAAGGAATGTTAGAAACAATGTTAAATCCACATTTTATAAGAAACTTTATGGTCTCAGATAAGAAATGGTGCCCCAGATATCAAAATATCCAAGACTGCCACTCACCTCAGGTATAATGTCACCAAACTCACCAAAAATTTAAGCTTCACCCAAATCTACAACTAACAGAAAAACAGGTGGGTAGGAAAGGTTCACTAACATCTCATCCATGTCTTAACTAGGGATGAAAGACACATTAAGACTTCTATGCGGCTATCACTTTGACTTTGTGAATTTAAGTGACCACACATAATCTCCCCAAACCAAATCAGCAGAACAAAAGAATATGTACATCCTTTTATATATTTTAACTAGCAAAACCTATTTTATCAGAATGCAATTTGTGGTTAGCTAATCGCTCTTTATTTTTTAAAAAGAGGAATGTAAATCAACAAATTAATTCAGGAAGTATACAAAATATAAAGAATAGTATCTCTTTCTAGTTAGTCAAATCTGAGAAATGCAACAATCATTGTCTTTTATAAACAACCATTGTGTTTTATAGACATTAAAACAAAGAGACTGGCGGGTTACTTACCTTCTTTCTCTTTATGTTATCAGGGCTGATAGATAGAAGACACGGTCAAAAACTAACACCAATGAAATGACATGACTTCAGAAGATAAAGATTCATTTATGAATAAGTAAATATTAATAAGCTGGGTAGGTTAACATTAAAATATATTCTTTTCATTTGTGAGAAAAGTGTGTGTGTGTGTGTGTGTGTGTGTGTGTGTGTGTGTGTGTGTGTTTGTTTTAAGAGACAGGGTCTCACTCTCTCACTCAGGCTGGAGTGCAGTGGTACAATCATAGCTCACTGCAGCCTCGAACTCCTGGCCTCAAGCAATCTTCCTGCCTCAGCCTCCCAAAGTACTGTGATTACAGGTGTGAGCCACTATGTCCAGTCCTACAAATATTTTTAAGTTCTCTATTTCACTACATTTGGTTCAAAAATCATTCATTAATAAGTTTCCTGATTTACAAAGAGTACTCAAAACCAGACAAAATTTCAGAAAGCCAATATACCTAGGCCAAAGATTCAAGCAAAATATTTTACTCCAAATCACCTGAATGGGATGGGTCCCTCTGAAATGGATGCTTTACTGGACAGATGAAGTCACTGCAAAGCTAGACCACCAAAGAGTGGGCATACAGGTGACTATAAATGGGCCAACAGTGGCTGTTCCACACTTTCCCCAAAATTGAGAGCCCATCAGTGGATTAGACTCTCAGCTACTGGGTCAGCAAACTATAGTGATTGTAGAGGTTGACGGATAAACAAAACCAAAAACTTCAATAAGTTCTATCTATGCTAACTATACTGGCAATTTACTGACTGCATAAAAAAAATTTTTTTTAATGTTTTATTATGGAGCAGTTCAAACATATATAAAAATAAAACACTATAGTGAACCCCCACATACCCATCACCCAGCTTCAACAATTATTAATTAATGACCAATCTTATTTCATCTATACCTCCTACCCAATTACCAGTTTCTATATATATATTTTTTGAGTTGGAGTCACACTCTGTCACCCAGGCTGGAGTGCAGTGGCACACTCACAGTCACTGCGGTCTCAACCTGCCGGGATCAGGCTATCCTTCCGCCTCAGCCTTCCAAGTAGCTGGAACCACAGATGAGCACCACTACATCTGGCTGATTTTTATTTATTTATTGTAGAGATGAGGTCTCACCACGTAGCCCAGGCTGGTCTCGAACCCGTGGGCTCAGTCAATCCTCTCATCTTGGCCTCCCATAGTGCAGCCACCACACCTAGTCTTCCATATTATTTTGAAACAAGTTCTATCATTTGTAAACGGTTCAGTATGTATTTCTACAAGAACTTCATACAAAGAGAAAGAATTGCATCTACCATCATCACTCCTAAAAATTAAAATTCTTCAATAATACCAGTCAGAATTCAGATTTACAACTGTCTTTTCCAAAGCATTTGTTTGAATCCAGTTACAGAAGGACTAGAAAATGCAACTGATGGACTGTTAAGTCTTCAGTCTTCTACTCTATAGATTCCCCAATCGTCTTTTTAGCCCTTTGAAATTTATAGTTGAAAAATACTAAGCAAAAATGAATGTTTCTAGTCATTATTTTCACTCCTAGAACAAGAGAAAAAAAAATTATCTCTTATTTGCCTTAAGCACCCAAATTCTTTCTTTTTTTTTTTTTTGTTGAGTTGGAGTCTCACTCTGTCGCCCAGACTGGAGTGCAGTGGCTGCTCCCGGCCACCACAGCCTCGACCTGCTGGGCTCCGGCGATCCTTCCGCCTCAGCCTTCCAAGTAGCCGGAATTACAGGCGTGCGCTACCACGCCCGGCTGATTTTTTGATTTATTGTAGAGATGAGGTTGCTGCCCAGGCAGGTCTCGAACCCGTGGGCTCAGGCAATCCACTCACCTCAGCCTCCCAAAGGCGCGGGATTACAGGCTGAGCCACCGAACCCGGCTCAAATTCTTTTTTAGATAAATGCTGTCTCAAGATTCCAAGTATTAATAAACACAGGAAGAGAAAGATGGAGGTTTTTTTTTTAACATTTATGTGAAATTTACCAGCATTAGCAAAGACAGACCAGATTCTCATGGAATCTGTACATGCTCCACTCTTACAAATAATGTCAGCAGCTTTTTTTGCAAATATTGTCTTTTATAACAAGGTCATGTTTGAATTTTGATGTATTGTTAGAACTTTTTCAAAAATATGGTACAAACAGAAAAGGTCGGTTTTTAAGCCTAGATTAGGTTCACAAGTCAATGAAAAGTAAAAGCTAGCATATAGCAAGTCACGCTGGGTTAATTAAAGTATACGTAATTATGAGAAGAATTTTTAAAGATTTCTGAAATCTTATTAAATCTTTGTTTTAAAAAATTCTGACTATTCAAATGCTTTACAAGGGTCTATTTCCGGAGAATGGAAAAGGCAGTAAGAGCTCCTGGCTTTAAAAAAGCCTTTAAAGGCCGGGCTCTGTGGCTCAGCCTGCAATCCCAGCACTTTGGTAGGCTGAGGCAACAGGATTGCCTGAGCCCGTGGTTCGAGACCCACTCAGGTCACTTGGCGAGACTTTGTCTCTACAATAAACCAAAAACTAGCTGGGCGTGGTAGTACATGCCTGTAGTTCTGGCTACTTGGAAGTCTGAGGCAGAAGGATTGCAGGAGCCCAAGCAGGTTGAGACTGTGATGGCGAGCAGCGTGCCACTGCCCTCAAGCCTGAGTGACAGAGTGAGACTCCAACTCAAAAAAAAAAAAAAAAAGCCTTTAAATATTGAATTATTCAGCCAGGTGCAGTAGTATGCACCTGTAGTACCAGCTACTTAGGAGGCTGAGGCGAGAGATTGCTTGAGCCCAGGAGTTGAGTCCAGCCTGGTTAACACAGTGAAATCCTATTTCAAAAACAAAAAACCAAGAACTCAGAACAAAACAAAACAATCCACCAGCTCAACACTGAATCCCACGAGTTTTCTTCTAAGCTTCATGCATCATAACAGTACTCGGCACACTATCTTAAAAACTAAAGAATTATCTAACCAATTCCCTGCCTCTAGTTTACTCTCCAACTAGGGACACTACAGCAATAAATTAATTAAATAAGGGAAGGAGATCCAGCAGCTCCTCTCACAAAATACCATCTATTTTGCCAATCTGGAGGTCTTGATTTTGATTACTTCATTCTTTTAAGTTTACTTAAACACCATTAAAGCCCAGAGAAAAAATGATAAATACAATAGGAACCGAAAGTCCTAACTAGCTATACAGTAAGAAATTTATAACATTAAATTCACATCATCCAGAGTTCAGAATTATGCAATAGTTTATTTCACTTCATGTTTCTCTCCTATGCAAACATATGATCAGTCAGAACTACAGGAATTATTTACAAATGCTAGGTAGTAGATTCTGAAAAACATCAAAAAGAATAGTAAAAATGTTCCAAAATTTTATTCCTGATACTTTCTTAAAAACAAAATACAAAAAACCCCAAACCCAGCCTTATTGAGATATAAACCATATATCACCCATTTCAAATGCACAATTCAGGTCAAGCACAGTGGCTCATGCCTGTAAATCCCGCCACTTTGGGAGGTTGAGCCAGGAAGATTACTTCAGCCCAGGAGTTCGAAACCAGCCTGGGCACATAGCAAGACCTCACCTCTACAAAAAAATCAACTGTGTGTGGTGGCATGTGCCTGTAGTCCCAACTACTCAGGAGGCTGAGGGGGAAGGATCACCTGAGCCCTGGAGGTCGAGGTTGCAGTGAGCTGTAATCGTGCCACTATACTCCAGCCTTACTCCAAAGTAAGGCCCTGACCCCCCCAAAAAATAATAAAATAAAAATTAAAAATAAAGTGGACAATTCAGGGGTTCACTGTTATTAAATTCCAGAATATTTTCATCATCCCAAAGAAATATCCATGTCCATTAGTATTTATTGCCCATTCTCACCTCTCCCCAGCCCCTGGCAAACACTAATCTTGTCTCTATGAATTTGCCTATTCAAGATGTTTTATATAAATGAAACTGTAATATGTGATCTTTTGTGTGTGATTTCTTTCTCTTAGCATGTTTTCAAGCTCCCTACATGTTGTAGCATGTATCAGTATTTCACTCCATTTTATGGCCTAATAATATTCAGTTCTTTGATATAACACACTTTGTTCACCCACTTACTGATAGACATGTAGACTGCATTCATTTTTTGGCTATAACAAACAATATGACTATGAACACTCTTGCACAAGTTTTTGTGTGAGCACGTTTTCCATTCTCTTGATTATGTAGCAAAAATAGAACTGCTGGGTTATATGTTAACTCTGTTAACTTTTTGAGAAACTGCCCTTTTTTTCCAAACTGGCCACACCATTTTACACTCTCACCAACAATATAAGACTGTTCCAGCCGGGCTCGGTGGCTCAGCCTGTAATCCCGCGCCTTTGGGAGGCTGAGGTGAATGGATTGCCTGAGCCCGCGGGTTCGAGACCCGCCTGGGCAGCGAGACTTCATCTCTACAATAAATCAAAAAATCAGCCAGGCGTGGTAGCACATGCCTGTAATTCCGGCGACTTGGAAGGCTGAGGCAGAAGGATCGCTGGAGTCGAGCAAGGGTGCGGTGGCCGGGAGTGGCCACTGCACTCCAGTCTGGGTGACAGAGTGAGACTCCAACTCAAAAAAAAAGACTGTTCCAATTTCTTCACATTCTTTAATTTTTTTTCCCCTTGAGTCAGGATCTCACTCTGTTGCCCAGGCTAGAGTGTACAGGCACAATCACACTTCACTGGAGCCTCTATCTCCTGGGCTCAGATGATCCTTCCACTCAGCCTCCCAAGCAGGGACTACAGGTGTGTGCCACCACATCCAGCTAATTTTTTGATTTTTTTGTAGAGACAAGGTCTCGCTATATTGCCTAAGCTGGTCTCAAACTCGTGGGCTCAAGCAATCCTCCCACTTCGGCCTCCCAAAGTGCTGGGATTAGAGGCATGAGCCAACACACCCAGTTGCAATTTCTCCATAGTCTTGACAACATACACTATTGTCCGTAATAATAAAATGACTTTTTAATTATAGCCATCTTAGTGGGTGTGAAGTAGTATCTCACTATTTTTGAAGTACATTTCCTTAGTGATCAATGATGTTGAGCATATTTTAATGTGCTTACTGGCTATGTGTATATCTTGGAGAAAGATCTATCGGGTCCTTTACCCACTTTTAAGAGACTTCTTTTGAGTCAGAGTCTCACTCTGCTGCCAAGGTTGGAGTGCAGTGGCATGCTCATGGCCACCGCAGACTCAACCTGCTGGGCTCAGGTGATCCTTGCGCCTCAGTCTCCCAAGTAGCTGGAACCACAGGTATGTGCCACTACGCCTGGCTAATTTTTTTAAAATTTATTATAGAGACAGGGTCTCACCAAGTTGCCCAGGCTGGTCTTGAACCCCTAGGCTCAGGCAATCCTCTCACCTTTGTCTCCCAAAGTGCTGGGACTACAGGCATGAGCCACCACATCCAGCTCTCACACACATATATATTTTTTAATCAACCATCACCTCCTCTACAGAACAGGTATTGTGGAATACAGGAAAAATTATGCCCCCAACTGATTTTTTTTTTTAATTATCTTTATTGTGTAACTTTTTTTTTTTTTTTTTTGAGTCAGCATCTCACTCTGTTGCCCAGCCTGGAGTGCAGTGGCATGTTCATGGCCACTGCGGCTTCAACCTGCAGCTCAGGGGATCCTTCCACATCAGTCTTCCAAGTAGCTGGAACCAAAGGTGCACATCACCACACCTGGCTAATTTTTTATTTATTATAGAAATGAGGTCTCGCCACATCCATGCTGGCCTCAAACCCCTGGACTCAGGCAGTCCTCTCACCTCTGCCTCCCAAAGTGCTGGGATTACAGGTATGAGCTACTACGTCTGGCTTATCATGTAACATTTGACCCATATGAAATGTTACATAAATTTAAGTTATACAGCATAATGATAAGACAAACACTCTTGAATCCACCACCCAGCTTAAGATTGGGCCATCGTTAAGTGCTATCCATGTGTTTCTCCTCTTTGCCAATCACAGTCTTCCTCCCAGAAGGCAAACACTCTCCTGAAATCATGATGAGCATTTTTTTGCGTTTCTAAAAACTAGTTTTACTACATAATTTCCATACATAATATATATTCTAGCTGTATTTATTTATGGGTTTTATTTAAGTGGTATAATATAGCCATAAAACATGGTCATTTTGCTGAGCATTTTGTATCTACCAACGAGGTGTGTACAGGCTAACAGATTGATTTTTATCAATACATAATATCCCGGCTGGGCTCGGTGACTCAGCCTGTAATCCCGTGCTTTGGGAGGCCGAGGTGAGTGAATTGCCCAAGTTCGCGGGTTCAAGACCCGTCCGGGCAACTTGGTAAGACCTCATCTCTACAATAAATCAAAAAAAATTAGGCCGGGCTCAGTGGCTCAGCCTGTAATCCCGTGCTTTGGGAGGCTGAGGTGAGTGG
>NW_007258821.1:345257-352781 GCF_000164805.1 Carlito syrichta
CTGCACTCCAGTCTGGGTGACAGTGAGACTCCAACTCAAAAAAAAAAAAAGAAAAAAAAAGGAATAACTGTCCCACTGGGCATATTGGCTTATGCCTGTAATCTCAGTACTTTGGGAGGCTGAAGCAGGATTGCTTGAGCCCAGGAGATCGAGACCGATCTAGGCAACATGGCAAGATCTCGTTTCTACAAAATCAAAAAAACAAAAAAATAAGCTGGCCATGGTGGTGTGTGCCTATAGTCCCAGCAATTTGGGAGGCTGAGGAAGAAGAAATGCCTGAGCCCAGAATGTCATTGTGATTGTGATTGCACTGCACTTCAGCCTAGGCAACAGAGTGAGACTCCAACTCAAAAAAAAAAAAAAAAAGAGTAACTATCCTAGTGCCATTTATGGCCTTCTCCCTATTGTCATTATCCAAGTCTCCATATTTTGCCTATTCCATGCCAATGTCACACTGCCTTACTTAAATTTCATAAGTTTTGGTGTCTGAATGAGAAGTCATCTATTTAACTTACCACTGTATAGCAATGTTTCTGGCACACAGCAGGTACTTAAAGATGTTTGCTGTATGAATGCTTATTATATTTCTAATGAGATTTAAAAGTTTCTGAAGGCAAAAACCATGTCTTACACTTTTTATATATACATTTCTGAGTTGGAGTCTCACTCTGTCACCCAGGCTAGAGTGTAGTGGCACACTCATGGCCACCACAGCCTCAATTTGCTGGGCTCAGGTGATCCTTCCATCTCAGCCTTCCAAATAGCTGGAACCACAGGTGCACGCCACCATATCTGGCTAATTTTTTGATTTATTGTAGAGACGAGGTCTCACCAAGTTGCCCAGGCTGGTCTCGAACCCCTAGACTCAGGCTATTCTCTCGCCTCCACCTCCCAAAGTACTGGGATTATAGGCATGTTCATTATGCAGGTAACCTTGTTGAGGTGTGCTCCTTACACTTTTAAAATATGTTGTCACAAAGTCTAACATACAAATATATACCATAAATGCAAGGCATGTTAAACTGACTTGAAAAGAAAATCCTTGACATTTCCCCCACAGATCTAGAATCTGGAGATCTACTGTACAGTATTTTGATAACTGCCACTGAATCTTCAAATCCTAACCTACTGCTCCTCACATTTACTTATGTATGATACATACAAAATAAGTACATTAAAGAAAAAGGAGCCAGGCTCAGTAGCTCAGCCTGTAATCCCGCGCTTTGGGAGGGTGAGGTGAGTGGATTGCCTGAGCCCGTGGGTTCGAGACCCGTCTAGGCAGGTGAGACCTCATCTCTACAATAAAATCAAAAAATTAGCCGGGCGTGGTAGCATACGCCTGTAGTTCCAGCTGCTTGGAAGGCTGAGGTGGAAGGATCGCCGGAGCCCAGCAGGTCGAGGCAGCAGTGGCCGGGACCATGCCACCGCACTCCAGTCCGGGCAACAGAGTGAGACTCCAACTCAAAAAAAAAAAAAAAAAGAAAAGAAAAGAAAAAAAAAAAAATATATATGTATGTATAGATAGAGAAATAGATAACTATACATATAGATATAGGCATATTAAACTATTGAGTTCTGGGTGACAAGTTTTTTAAGGCCGGGCTTGGTGGCTTGGAGCACTTTGGGAGGCCAAAGCGAGTGGACTGCCTGAGCCTGCGGGTCTGAGACCACCCTGGGCAACTCGGCGAGACTTCATTTCTACAGCAAATAAAAATTAGCCAGGTGTGGTAGTGCGTGTCTGTAGCTCTGGCTACTTGGAAGGCTGAGGAGGAATGATCGCCAGAGAGTAGCAGGTCGACACTAGGGTGGCCATGAATGTATACCACTGCACTCCAGCCTGGGCGAAGGAGTGAGACTCCAACTCAAAAAAACAAAAGATTAAGAGTCAAGGAAATACTTTTAGAGAGAGCAAGGAAAAGAAAAGAAACAGGGAAATTATAAAAAACAAATCAATGAACAAAAAAAAGCAATTTTATTTTAAAATGTAATTACTAGAGGAGGTGGACAATTACTAGAGGTAACTAGGAGCCAGACTGGTTTTAAAACTGGTTTAAAAGGAAGGTGGGGAGTAGAGAAGAAAAGACAGCTTTTAACTACCTCAAAATCCTAGTATACTTAGTGAAACAATACTAAATTGTTTAAAAGTTATTCTCCCTCGCTATGTTACTAATGCAATGAGTGGACAATATACCAATACAATGAAACTGAAGGCTTAAAAGGAAACTGGGTGTCAGAGGGAATACTTCTTATTCATTCTATTCTGAAATCTCATCCTTAAAGTTAAGCATTTCAAGAGTATCTGATGAAAAATATACAGAATTGTATGGTATTAGTTTTTTGTTTGTTTGTTTTGAGTTGGAGTCTCACTCTGTCACCCAGGCTGGAGTGCAGTGGCATACTTATGCCCACCATAGCCTCAACTTACTGGCTCAGGAGATCCTTTCACCTCAGCCTTCCAAAGAGCTGGAAGCATAGGCGTGTGCCACCACATCTGGCTAAATTTTTTTACTTATTGTAGAGATGAGGTCTTGCCAAGTTGCCCAGGCTGGTCTCAAACCTGTGAGCTCAGGCAATCCTCTCGTCTCTGCCTCCTAAAGTGCTGGGATTACAGGCGTGAGCCACAGTGCCCGGCCAGTATTAGATGTTTTTTAAAAAGTGAGATAAATTGAACCATTTAATTATGGTTATTTTTGCAGGAAAGTTCTTTGGAATACACAAGACTACGGTTATCAGTCTATACACGCTTTTTTCTTTTTATCATGAACATGAGTTATGGGTTAACATTTTAATTTAAATTATTTATATTAATAAATAATATTAATTTGTATTTTTCAGAAGAAATTAGTATACTGTCCCTAGGCAGGCTCAGGAATCAAGGTTCCATTCAAGGAGTCAAGCAAACTAGGTCATCTCAGCATGGGCCTTGGAACACTGGAATCCAAGAAAAGTTTAGCTAAACTGGCTGCTGACAGAACTTTGAGTTTAAGAGAAACACAGAAAAGCAGTATAATACAGTAGAAATATCACAGTTCTGAGGTTCAGATAATTCAAATCCAACTTAATCACTGATGAATTATTAAATTATTAATAGCTTAAGCGCATTATTTAGACTATCTAGGTTTCAGTTTCCATCTGTAAAATGAGAGAATTCTCTACATAAATGGTTCCCATCTTTATATATCCAAAGGTTCCCTATTGACAAGTTTTTTAAAAATCTAAGGATTTACCATATGATAATCATATTTTTATACTCAAATATTGACAACCTATGGAAATTACAAGGATTTAAAAATCTGATAATACTTGAAGTTAGCAATAATATGGGGAAGAGCTATTGGTAGGCACTTAGAGCAATCAGGGCAACTTGACAACATTTATTAAATTATAAATGCCTGAACCAACAATCTCACCTCTAAGACTTTATGTTGCAGGTATGCTCACACAGTAGGCAGACTTATGCCCAAGTTCATCACAGCACTGTTTGTAATCACGAAAAATTGAGACCCTAAATGACTGTTCATCAATAGGAGAAGGCATACATAAATGGTTACCCACAAAACCACACACTCTTCTAACAAATAGAAACGGATACATTTCCAGATGTCCAATTCAGGAACAATATTGATCAAAAGCCTTAAAAACTGTGATGACCTTTGGTTCAACAATTTGACTTTTAGAAATGTGTTATCAAGGGGATTGGCAGTAGCGGGATACTGCTGGGGTGGGGGTAGGGACACAATATCAGTAAGGGTACCTGATCTCAAACCAGGTGTAGTGGGGACCACAGGAAGGCCCAAACTTTACCTGTACTATATCCACTTGCATACCTAATCCTGAATTGTATCCCACATCTTTAAAATAAGAAAGAATTGAGAGGCCGAGGTGAGAGGACTGCCTGAACCCCTGGGTTCGCGACCAGCCTGGGCAACTTGGAGAGACCTCATCTCTACAATAAATCAAAAAATTAGCAGGATGTGGTAGCGCATGCCTGTAGTTTAGCTACTTGGAAGGCTGAGGCAGAAGATCGCCTGAGCCCAGCAGGTCAACGCTGGGGTGGCCATGAACATGCCACTGCACTCCAGTCTGGGCGACAGAGTGAGACTCCAACTCAGTAAGTAAATAAATAAAATGAAGAAGAAAAAAAAGAAATGTTTATCACCGAGCACAGTGGTTCACGCCTGTAATTCCAGCACTTTGGGAGGCTGAGGCAAGAGGACTGCCTGAGCCCAAAGGTTTAAGACCAGTCCTGGCAACTTGGCGAGACTTTGTCTCTACAATAAATTAAAAAAATTAGCCGGGTATGGTGGCACACACCTGTAATTCCAGCTACTTGGAAGGCTGAAGCAGAAGAATCACCTGAGCCCAGCAGGGTGAGGATACAGTGGTCATGTGTGTGCCACTGCTCTCCAGCCTGGGCGACAGAGTGAGACTCTGGTTCAAGGGAAAAAAAAAATAGAAATGTATTATCATGGCCGGGCTCAGTGACTCAGCCTGTCATCTCAGCACTTTGGGAGGCCGAAGCGAGTGGAATGCCTGAGCCCACGGGTTCGAGACGAGCCCGGACAACTTGACAAGACCTTGTCTCTACAATAAATCAAAAACTAGCTGGGTATGGTAGTGCATGCTTGTAGTTCCAACTGTTTGGAAGGCTGAGGCAGAAGGATTGCTGGACCAAGGAGATGTTGGAGTGGCTGTGAGTACGCCACTGCATTCCAGGATGGGCAACAGAGTGAGACTCTAACTCAAAAAAAAAAGAAAGAAAAGATAGAAATGTATTATCAGAACTAAGTAAGAATGTGAGAAAAGAGACAGAGACAGAGATGTTCACTGAAGCTCTTTAAAATAGGAATATATCCTTTTACAACGTATTGTTATTAAGTTAATCAAATAATGAGAAATATAATCAATTATCAAAAATTTTATAGAGAACTATTTATTTAAATGAGAAAATATTCACTACATATTCAAGGAAAAAGCAGACAAACAGTAATGAAAAATCTATATGATCCCATTTTTGTTAAAAGCAAATTACATACAGCATACAGAAATATATAAAAGTACATAAACTCATGTGCAGGATAAGAGTTACAAACAGTTATCTTCAAGTGGTAGGATTAGAGATAAATTGTTTTTCTTCTTTTGTTTTACTTTCTAGTTTTTCTACAAGGCACATATTATTCTTGTAGTAATCAAGCTATTTTTAAAGGAAATGTAATAAATAAAAAATAAAATCCCTTCAGCAATGCAATGATTCTATGAAAGTGCCTATTTTAGTTATGAATCCTGAGATATAACTTGCCAATAACTCCCCTTCAGAGTGTAGAAACAGTCATCAGAAATAAAATAGAAACCAAGACTATTTAGTCTCTCTAGTCAATAAATACACTAAAAGCATACTCTTTCACCACTTCTTTCATGTGAACAACAACCCTACCCTATCCTCCATACCCAGGAGCCAATAACCAAATGAATCTGCCAGAGAAAATACAGAACAAAGCTCCCCTGGGAAAATTCTTACCAAACTAATGGGACTCTTCTAATTAGAAAAACAAACCGACCAATCAAACAAACAAAAAAGAGCCCCAGATTTCTTTAATAGTCAGAAATTCATGGTTTACATTTTCTCTTCTAGAAATTATCAGTAGCAAAGGATCTGCTGCCCTAACTTGAAACACCAGCATCAATTCAGCACTACCTTAGCAGGAACAGCGCCACCTACAGAAACACTTCCCTACCAGAGGATCATTACCAAATTCCTTCAACTACTAGAACCACACTAGTATCTAATTAATTCAAAGGTACAGCTCTCCCTAAGGCCTTGTTTATTTCCTCACCCCTCTAGCCCAGGAAGCATTTCCCAATAATCCCACTTACCATTGTTGTTGGCAATTAGTGTGACAAGAGTCTTCTTTGAACTGTCGCTGTTCTGTGCCCCGCTGCTACTAACGCTGGTGGATGTAGAGAGGTGCCCAGCAACAGAAGCATGGGCAGCGATGGGCACTGGAGCCGAGACTGGCTGCTGGCTCACAGAAACTGTGGGGAAGGGGAGGCACAGTCACTTGGAGACAGGGACAGATGACACTAAAGGATACTGTGCTAATCTTCCCTCTCCATCTTGTTGTGGATCTCCATTGGCAAGAAGTTTCCTGTTCCTTTCATCAGTCCAACTATTCATCTCATTTCTCCTCCTACTCATCCATTAGTCCACCACTTAGACACAATCCCTTCTTGTCTCAGGGTTCCTAGTGAAATTATATCACTCAGCCCACTGAACCAAGATTTTTAATGTTTTGCTTATATAGCACTAGCAAACCTCTAGGACTCAAAGGTTTATTATCACCACTACTGGTATTCATAACCATGCATATTAAGCCATCCACAACACCCTAAACTGTGTCCTGTTTCAGCCTAAACCAATGTCATCTTCAGGTCTCAAGGCAGGAAGATGAAAATAAAGAGCAACTGGTACAATTTAGGGGAGAAAAAGAATTACCACCTATTTTCTGAAGTCAGGGCAATCTAGAATTTGACTCAACAATATCACCTTTATGAAAGAAAAGCTAGCAAGCCTAAATTTGTAAACTATCCATGAAGGCAGACACAAAGCAATTTCTACTCAGCTCACAAAAGAAACCAAGTTCAAGTAAAACAAAAAAAACAACAAATAACTAGACTACAGGAACCTGATTTTGACTGGGTACATGATTGAACACTGACACACACATCACCACTATGAATTAATGTTCATACGTCATTTGGTAAGAGGACTGCTAGATTCAACACCAGTTAATACAATCTCTCAAATGTTTTTATTAAACATACTGTTTCTAGCTTTGTGGATGAGGAAACTGAGGTTTTCACAGTCTAGAACATAGAAAAGAAGGCAGCACCAGTGCCACAATAAGGTATCCCTAGATTCTTAAAAGTCCTTTTCCATCTCACACTTTAACCACAAAACATCATTCAATTTAATTAAACAACAATCAGCGATCAGAAGAGCTTTTGTTACCTGTAGTAGTTTTATCCACTGAATTATAATCTTCAACTACAGAGTCCTCAATGACATCACTGATTTTCTGCCACGGCTCCAACTCCTCCTCCTCACATTCCATAAACAGGTCGGTGTCCGCCATGCTACAAGAAAAACGCTTAAATAAGACATTGGCCTAAAAATAAGACGCATCATTTTATACAAAATATGGAAGCAGATCCTTGACTCCACTGGTAACCTATCTCCTTGTGCTCTTTCTACCATTTCCCCTAGACACCCTGATTTCCAAAGGTTCAGAATTACTACTTTTATTCTTTTTTTTTTTTTTGAGTTGGAGTCTCACTCTGTCGCCCAGACTGGAGTGCAGTGGCTGCTCCCCGGCCACCACAGCCTCGACCTGCTGGGCTCCGGCGATCCTTCCGCCTCAGCCTTCCGAGTAGCCGGAATTACAGGTGCGCTACCACGCCCGGCTAATTTTTTGATTTATTGTAGAGATGAGGTCTCGCCTGCTCAGCAGGTCTCGAACCCGCGGG
>NW_007258821.1:352881-362664 GCF_000164805.1 Carlito syrichta
CGGGCTCAGGCAATTCACTCACCTCAGCCTCCCAAAGGCACGGGATTACAGGCTGAGCCACCGAGCCCGGCTACTTTTATTCTTGAACATTAGAATCCATTCCTCGAAAGAGGACTGGATACAAAAAATGTGGTACATATACATGATGGAATATTACGCGCCATAAAGAAGGACAAAATTAAGAACTTTGCAGCAGCTTGGATGAACTTAGAGTCTATAATAATGAGTGATATATCACAGAAACAAAGAACTGAGTACCACATGTTCTCACTTATAAAGCGGACCTTGAACAATTATCGTAATACTATAAGAAAGGGATTGGCAGTAGTGGAAACTGCTAGGGGAGGGAGGAAAGGAACACCTCATCAACAAGGGTACCTGCATAATGATCATTTGTATACCTAACCCTGAATTGTATCCCATACTTAAAAAAAGAAGAAAATCCATTTCACAGCAAACTATTTAATAATTAGGATTATAAAAATTTAATGTATAAAGCCAGGACCAGGATTAGAATGAGATCAGGAGTCATGAAAGTGCTAGGTTGGATCCAGTCTATATTTAAAATCAATATTTTGTTCATTATGAATTATTTTACATTAATATTAATCCTTTAAAATGATGCATTAAAATACTATTTATCGTGATTACTGAGCCTTTCTGTACTCCTGTAAATTTTGCATCTCAGATGACAGCCTCACTTATCACACTCTAGTCCCAGCTCTGCTACTGTCTCGTACTTCTAGTCTAGGAAACTCTGAAAGTTACTCCATCATGATTTTGAATCTATCTTTAATTTAAAAGCACTGCTTAAGTTACATGGCTCTTTTAAAAATAAAGTCTAAGCCAGGTGCAGTGGCTCACACCTGTAATCCTAGCACTTTGGGAGGTGGAGGCGAGAGGACTGCCTGAGTCCAGGGGTTCAAGACCAGCCTGGACAACTTGGTAAGACCTTGTCTCTACAATAAATCAAAAAATCAGTTGGGCATGGTGGCACGCACCTGTAGTTCCAGCTACTTGGAAGGCTGAAGCAGAAGAATCACCTGAGCACTCCAGCCTGGGCGAGAGAGTATAACTCCAACACAAAAATATAAAGTCTATATCTCTGTATTACAAAGAGCTACTGCTATTCTTCCCTCCAATATAAGTTGACTAAGGGTCAGTCTGTCTCGGAATGGAAGTAGCATTACTGCTCAATATTCAAACAAAGTCTTTTACTGAAAAAGCTCTCTACGTCCTTACCATCTCAGTAACTTTGCCACCACATCCATAAGCCAAAACCAAAACAAAACAACCAACTCAACCCAACCATTCTGTTTATTAAGTAGTTAGGTCCACATAACTTGACAGTGAGTAGTAGTTTATGAGATGCCCAACAGATGACGGTGTTTTTCTTGAAAACTTAAAATACCGTGAAATGTCCCAGTGAGTTAGCAGCAGTCAGGGCAATTTGAGAATCACAGTGTTAATGGGTAAAGTGCTTAACTTGTTCAACTGGCCTCTAATCTCCTACTTTAATTATTTCTGTCTTTCTAAGCCAAAACCACAAAGGAGGTGAAGGGAAATAAAATCTAAGGGATCAACTTTAATTCTCGTATTTTCATGTTCAATTTATATATACACAGACAATGCTGGCCAGAAACTGAATTAAAAAGAAACCAGATCCACATCACAGACATTCTTTGAGCCACTGACCACAAAACATATGCCCCTGTGTTTTCCAGTCTAATTCCACTAAAAAATATGACATCTTGAATATTTTTTATTTTTTACTTTTATTTTTTGAGTTGGAGTCTCACTCTGTCACCCAGATTGGAGTGCAGTGGCCGGAAGCTCCCAGCCACCGCAGCCTTGACTTGCTGGGCTCTGGCGATCCTGCCACCTCAGCCTTCCAAGTAGCTGGAACTACAGATGCGCGCTTTAATGCCCGGCTAATTTTTTGATTTATTGTAGAGATGAGGGCTCGCCAAGTTGCCCAGGCGGGTCTTGAACCCGTGGGCTCAGGCAATCCACTCACCTCAGCCTCCCAAAAGCGTGGGATTACAGGCTGAGCCACTGAGCCCAGCTTATTTTTTCTTTTTTAAAGATGTAGGGTACAATTCAGGATTAGGTATACAAGTGGTCATTGTATAGGTAAAGTTTGAGCCTCCCTTTGGTTCCCACTTTGCCTGGTTTGAGGGTAGGTACCCTTATTGATGTGCCCTCCCTAGCCCCACATTGTTCTTATAGTATTATGGTCATAATAGTTTTTCCTAACTACTTAATTTTATTCCATTGCTCTTTGCTGTATAATTCTCTTTTCTTTCTTTCTTTTTTTTTTTTGAGTCAGAGCGGAGTCTCACTCTGTCACCCAGGCTGGAGTGCAGTGGCACGCTGCTCACGGTCACCGTAGCCTCGACCTCCTGGGCTCAGGCAGTCCTTCTGCCTCAGCCTTCCAGGTAGCTGGAACCACAGACATGCAATACCACACCCAGCTAATTTTTTGATTTATTGTAGAGACGAGGTCTCTCCATGTTGCTCAGGCTGGTCTCAAATCCCTGAGCTCAGGCAATCCTCTCGCCTCCGCCTCCCAAAGTGCTGGGATTACAGGTTTGAGCCACCGCACCTGCCCTGCTGTGTAATTTTCTACAGCTTAGAGTCAACAGGTAATTAATGCATAGATATCAAACTCCTAGCAGAATAAATATAAACTATGGATGATAACTTCTGCAGATGGATTTTTTTTTTTTAAGTTGGAGTCTCACTCTGTAACCCAGGCTGGAGTGCTGTGGCACACTCACGGCCACCCCAGAGTCGATCTGCTGAGCTCAGGGGATCTCTTCGCCTCAGCCTTCCAAGTAGCTGGAACCACAGGCGTGCTCTACTGCGCCAGGCTAATTTTTGATTTACTATAAAGACTGAGGTCTTGTCAAGTTGCCTGTGCTGGTCTCGAGCCCACGGGCTCAGGCAATCCACTTGCCTCGGCCTCTCCAAGTGATGGGATTACAGACTGAACCACTGAGTCTGGTCTGCAGATGGCTTTCATGGACCTACTTTTAGTCCTGACCAGTTAACAAGTAAACTTTCCATACATGCTGAGCAAACTGTTGACAACTTTCCTTTGGAATTAGTAGAGCTATGTGAATGCAAATTGTGGTTTTCAATGTTATGCCTGTGGTTGTTTTAATTAGCATATCTAGAAGGCTCTTCTTTAATCTCAAGCATTTATACAGTAAGTCCTCTGTATCAGCAGTCCCCAACCCTTTCAGCATCAGGGACCAGTTTTGTGGAAGACAACTGTTCCATGGATGGGGGGGGGATCATGAGGCATTAGAGTCTCATAATGAGTGCATAACTGAGATCCTTTGCGTGTGCAGTTCACAATAGGATTTGCACTCCTATGAGAATCTAATGCCACAGCTGATATGACAGAGGATGGAACTTCACTCACCTGCCGCTCACTTTCTGCTGTGCAGTCCAGTACCTAACAGGCCATGGACCTGTACTGGTCCACAGCCTAAGGGTTGGAGACCCCTGCTCTACATACAATCTTTCATGATGTGAATTTTCAAAGAAGTAAACTGTGTTTGCATGTTCAATCATATAAGTTAGTTCACATGGCAACACTGTAACATGTGTGCATCCTCTACAAGTGGTTGTGCTTTTGAGTACTTGACTATATAATACAGTAGTACAGTATCTTTATTTCAAGCCCAGGACGTCTGGAAGCAAGCATAAAAACAGCAATGATTGTATTAGTTGGGTATCCAGGCTAACTCTGTTGGACTTACAAATTGGATTTACGAACACATTCTAGGAACAGAACTCGTTCATATGTAGAAGATTTACTGTATCTTAAGAGACTGAGTTATTTGTATTTCATTTTGTGAAGGAATGAATTTTAATAAGAATATTGAGCCGGGCACAGTGGCTCACGACTGTAATCCCAGCACTTTGGGAGGTGGAGGTGAGAGGATTGCCTAAGTCCTGGGATTTGAGATCAGCCTGAGCAATTTGACAAGACCTTGTTTCCACAATAAATAATAAAAAAAAATAGCTGGGTGTAGTGGTGTACACCTGTAGTTTCAACTACATGAAAGGCTTAAGGCAGAAGGATCATCTGAGCCCAGCAGGCCGAGACTGTGGTGGTCGTGAACTTGCCACTGCACTCCAGCCGGGGCAAGAGACTCCTACTCAAAAAAAAAAAAAAAAAAAAATTGAAAATTTCTTCCATCTGACCATCAAAATCAAATTGTTATTCCTCCCATAAAAAAAAGTGTTCAGGCCGGGCGCAGTGGCTCATGTCTATAATCCCAGCACTTTGGGAGGCCGAGGTGAGAGGATTGACTGAGCCCATGGGTTCAAGACCAGCCCGGGAAACTTGGAAAGACCTCATCTCTACAATAAATAAAAAAATTAGCCAGGTGTGGTAGCGTGCGCCTAGAATTCCAGCTACCTTGAAGGCTGAGGTGGAGGGAATACCTGAGCCCAGCAGGTCAACGCTGCAGTGGCCGTGAGGGTGCCACCACACTCCTGCCTGGGCAACAAAGTGAGGCTCTGACTCAAAAAAAAAAAAAAAAAAGTGTTCTAAACAGAAGGAACTGCTATGCGTGGTAGCTCAAGCCTGTAATCCCAACCCTTTGGGAGATCACAGTAGGAGGATTACCTGAACCAAGGGGTTCAAGACCAGCCTGGGCAACTTGGCAAAACTTTGTCTCTACAAAAAAATCAAAAAATTAGTTAGGTGATGGCGCATGCCTGTGGTTCCAGCTACTTTGAAGACTGAGTCAGAAGGATTGCCTGAGTCCAGCAGGTCGAGGCTGTAGTGGCAGTGAGCATGCCACTACACTCCAGCCGACTGAAAAAAAAAAAAAAAGAAATAGAAAGAACTGAAAAAAGGTAGATCTGGAAAAATTACTATGTTCTAATTAATTTTTAATCCAGTGAGAAAAATAATTCTTTTCCTTGGGTACTGCCAAGGCATCCAACATACATTAAAAGACGCAAAATGAAAAGAAAATCCAACTTATAGGGAAATATTTCTCATGTTTTTTCACAATGCAGAAGATGAAGTTAACAAATAAGGCTTGTCAACTCAGAAAAAAATATTAAGTCAGCTGATTGAGCATATTTCACTGACTTATACCCATATCTTGAAAGATCCTGAAATGAAATTTTTTAAACACTTAATCCTAACTTAAATTTAGTTCTAACCTAGACTCCATTATCTCAGAATGTGATCAATTCCTTTCATTTTCAGCATCTATAACTCAGGGCCGAAAACACAGACCATGCCACACTAGGATTATCAACCTAAATTAACTCTTTGCACTCAGATGTCCCCTCTGAGGGGACATCGTAAATCTAGCAAAAACCACTTGGATGTTCCTTTCATGGGACATAAAGAAATCGCTGGTGATTATGCAGGACAAACTTTTCAAAAATGTATGTTTCCTTGAAGTTTTCCATTCAAATTGCATCAAAAAACAAATAAAGAGATGGAATATATACTGAGATATAATGGATCAGTTGACAAGTGGTTTTCACAAATCACGAGTGAGTCCTTCCATATCACCTTCAAACAGACTGGACAATAAATTGCAAACTATTGATGTGGGAGGAAGAAAATGAGACTGCATTGTCTACTCAAATAGAAAAACACCAGATGGAAGACATCCAACAAATTACTATAGCACAACATGTATCAATGAAGCTGCAAGGCATGTCGGTAACTGTTTCACATGTTATCATACATTAGAAAAATATAAGATATAAAATTTTTATTTATTTTTTATTTTTGAGTTGGAGTCTTACTCTGTCGCCCAGACTAGAGTGCAGTGGCCGCTCCCAGCCACCACAGTCTCGACCTGCTGGGCTCCGGCGATCCTTCCGCCTCAGCCTTCCAAGTAGCTGGAACTACAGGCGCGCGCTACCACGCCCACCTAATTTTTTGATTTATTGTAGAGATGAGGAGATGAGGTCTCACTGCCCAGGCGGGTCTTAAGGGCGTGCCACTGCCCTCCAGCCTGGGCGACAAAGTGATACTCCAACTCAAAAAAAAAAGAAAAGAAAATCTGCCAGATAAAAATATGAATTTCAGAAATTAAAGGCCACCGTTTAGTAAACATAGTGCTAACAAAGGAAAACTCGGTTGGGCATTAAATTTGAGGATCATACTGAAACCAAATGAAGGGGCAAATTTTCATCATACTATAACTGTGAGTCTCTGAATCAAGATTGCAATGCTTCCTTTTCTGTTATTTTTAATAAGATATAAACTTTAATTAAATACTAAAACAGTCAGATGTAAGATGTATTTACTTTCTTTTTTTTTGAGTTGGAGTCTCACTCTGTCGCCCAGGCTGGAGTGCAGTGGCATGTTCCCAGTCACCACAGCCTTGACCTGCTGGGCTCAGGCAATCCTTCTGCCTCAGTCTTCCAAGTAGCTGGAACTACAGGCGTGTGCTACCATACCCAGCTAATTTTTTTTATTTATTATAGAGACAAGGTCTCACTATGTTGCCCAGGCTGGTCTTGAACTCCTGGGTTCTAGTAATCCTCCTATCTCGGCCTCCCAAAGTGCTGGGATTACAGGCATGAGTCACTGTGCTCAGCTCTGATCTTTATTTTTTTTCCTTAAAATTTAGTTGTTAAAGAACGAGATCCCCTCCCGTAGTTTTCTACCATCTGGATATTGCTGACCAAATACCCACAGCACTTAACACATGCTTCTGTCCTCTGTGTACCCTGAAAATTGACAGTTGAACCAAGAAGCTTGATTAGCTACATCAGGCTTAACTTTTCTACCCTCAACACTTCTTATTGAGGTGATGTGTCCTTCTACCAGGAGGCATGCACAATGCCTGAATCCACTCATTCTAAATCTATCATTTCTTCTCCATTTATATAGGAAAAGTGTTGATTCTTTCTCTTTGTCAGTTTTTTTTTGTGTGTGTGTGTGTGTGTTGGAGTCTCACTCCTTCGCCCAGGCTGGAGTGCAGTGACACGCATGCTCATGGCCAACCCAGCGCTGACCTTCTGGACTCCAGCGATCCTTCCGCCTCAGCCTTCTGAGTAGCCGGAACTACAGATGCACACTACCATGCCCAGCTATTTTTTATTTTATTGTAGAGACAAGGTCTCGCCAGATTACCTGGGTGGGTCTCGAATCCGCAGGCTCAGGCAATTCACTCGCCTCGGCTTCCCAAAGTGCTGGGATTACAGGCTAAGCCACCAAGCCCAGCCATTTGCCAGTTTTCTTTTTTCTTTTTTTTTTTGTTGGAGTCTCACTCAGTCACCCAGACTGGAGTGCAGTGGCATGCTCCCGGCCACCGCAGCCTTGATCTGCTGGGCTCCAGCGATCCTTCCACCTCAGCCTTCCAAGTAGCTGGAACTACAGGCGCGCGCCACCACACCCGGTGAATTTTTTGATTTATTGTAGAGATGAGGTCTCACCAAGTTGCCCAGGCGGGTCTCGAACCCGTGGGCTCAGGCAATCCACTCACCTTGGCCTCCCAAAGCGCTGAGATTACAGGCTGAGTCACCAAGCCCGGCCTCATTTGCCAGTTTTCAAAGTGAGTTGGTTAAGTAGCATTTTCCCAAAGTTATCAATACATTTGTTCTTAAAATATCACTATATCACAGATTTTAACATATTTGATGTGTTCTGACCCATGCAAATATCTTTACTGATACTCAAAGCGCCCTATTTTGGTCAGTGGAAAATTTTTCAGTTGGTTCCTGAGGGATCCTGACACAATCCTAGTGGTGTCTGATAAAATTCTTGCTAACTGATAGACAAGATGTCCCAGGCTCATCTCCGACTTTTCCTGCCCCAGACCTAGAATCAGTCAATTCTCCAAGGAATGATATTGGTGGGGAATGATTTTCCAAGACACGATATTCCCAGACCACCCATGAAAGGCAACGGGCCTGTCTGCTCATTTTATTTTTTTATTTTTTATTTTTTTTGAGTTGGAGTCTCACTCTGTCGCCCAGACTGGAGTGCAGTGGCCGCTCCCGGCCACCACAGCCTCAACCCGCTGGGATCCAGTGATCCTTCCGCCTCAGCCTTCCAAGTAGCAGGAATTACAGGCATGCGCTACCATGCCCGGCTGATTTTTTGATTTATTGTAGAGATGAGGTCTCGCTGCCCAGGCGGGTCTCGAACCCGCAGGCTCAGGCAATCACTCACCTCAGCCTCCCAAAGGCGCGGGATTACAGGCTAAGCCACCGAGCCCGACTTCTGCTCATTTTAAATATAAAATCATCTCCATGCCAACCCACAACTATTAGTCAGCTGTCTTAGACTTTGCTTTTACGTCTTCTGGCAGAAGCATTTCACATCCACAAATAGTATTTCTCTTAAAAACTTTTTAAAAATTTCTCCTGAAAATTTTACTTAAAATGTTTCAGTCCTGTAAGTTACACTTATTAAACAACTCACATTACTTTCACTCTTATTCTATCCCAACTATATGTACTATCTTTCTTGTCCCCTAACAAAATGCCTAGATCATTTTCCTTGTGGGCAGAATTTGTATTAGTTAGGAAATTTAAGGACAATATATATGAAACAATCAAAGGTTAACAAAGAGGACGCATTTTGTTTAATCAAACGTTTTAGAAAGGAATTTTTTATGACTAACTTCCTGAACACTAGGATATAGATAGATCACCTCAAATAAAATTCTCAACTACTCCCAATAGAAACTTATTTATAGTACAGCTAATAAGGATCTTTTCCAAGCAAATGCATGGGTGTAGTGGGGTTGGGGACAGAGATATACGAGCAGATACAGCAAAAAGCCTACACCCTGACTTTCAAATGAAGAGCTCTTTTCTAATTCAATAAAATTTCCAATAAAGCAAAAAAAAAAACTTCATCATTTTCCAGTGTTCTCCAATATATATCAGGCATAGCCCAAGCTATGCTTCTTCAGAAAGAAGAGGAAACTAGCTCATAAAAAAACAAACAAACAAAAAAAAAACAAAAACAAAAAATCACTAAGGAAACTTCATACATGTCACTGGATTTTATCCAGCTCAGAGGCACTCAAATGGGGTCAAGTTTGCCCCCAGGGGGCATTTGGAGATCTGGAGACATTTTTGGCAGTCATAACTACGGCTGGGGTACGGAGGGATGTTACTGACATCTTATCTAGGGGTGCTACTGAACATCTTACAATGCACAGCACAGCCTGGGAATTAATTATCCAGTCCCAAATGTCTGTAGTACCAAGACTGAAAAACATTGATCAAACTGAATATATTGTCTGAAAACGGAGAATTTTTTTTAAAATCCCTTATTCTATGCATAAAGAACTATCATTTCTTTTTAAAATATTGGGCCAGGTTTGGTGGCTCACACCTGTAGTCCCAGCATTTAGGGATGCCAAGGTGGAGAAGCGCTTGAGCCCAGGAGTTCAAGACCAGCCCAGGCAACATAGTAAACCCTCATCTCTACAAAAAAAAAATCAAAATATTAGCTGGGTGTGGTGGCACACACCTGTGGTAGTGACTCTAAATAAATAAATACTTATCTTCTATGTTACAGAGAACAAGCTTCCTATAAACTGTTCAAACAGTTACAACTTGCACAGTAAAAACATTTGTATAAAACCCACACACGCTGGGCTCTGTGGCTCAGGCTCTGTGGCTCAGCCTATAATCCCGCGCCTTTGGGAGGCTGAGGTGAGTGGATTGCCTGAGCCCACAGGTTCGAGACCCGCCTGGGCAGCGAGACCTCATCTCTACAATAAATCAAAAAGTCAGCCAGGCGTGGTAGCGCATGCCAGTAGTTCC
>NW_007258821.1:362728-369427 GCF_000164805.1 Carlito syrichta
CTCTCTTGTCGTCCAGGCTGGAGTGCAGTGGCATGCTCATGGCCACAGCAGCCTCAACCTGCCAGACTTAGGCAATCTTCTGCCTCAGTCTTCCAAGTAGCTGAAACTACAGATGCACGCCACCACACCCAGCTAGTTTTTGTGATTTATTGCAGAGACAAGGTCTCACCAAGTCGACCAGGCTGATCTTGAACCCCTGGGCTCAGGCAATCCTCTCACCTCAGTCTCCCAAAGTGCTGGGTAATACAAACTGAGCCACTACATGTGGCCACCACTCAAGTACATAATTTCTCCTAATAAGACCAGAGCATCATGACATTAATCCTCTAAAAATTATGATTTTATGGTTGTTACTATCAGTATTGACTGGTGAATAATATTTAGGAAATTTATTTCCAGGTTATTTTGTCCAATCCCAATTTCCACAATTGTTTTAGTTGTGGCCCCTCTTCTGCTGGTTCCTTTTGCTACATGTATCAACTGTGCTTGTTTATTCAACTTCCAAATCATTTGTTTTGCAAACAAAATGCAAAACTATTTTTATGTTCTATTTTCTATATTTGCTCTCTCTCTTTTTTTTGGAGAGATGAGGTCTTGCTATGTTGTCCAGTATGGTCTCAAACTCCTGAACTTAAGCAATCCTCTCGGCTCGGCCTACCAAAGTACTGGGATTACAGGTGTAAACCACTGTATCCAGCCTTTTGTTCTCTCTTGAAGTCTTATTGTTCTGACTGAACTTAAAGTTCCGGTAGTAGCTCTACATCTCAAAAGCCAATGATTACGATAGTAATAAATTTTAAAAGTTAGCCAATAACCAAAATTATGGACTAATAATCCATGTTAGCCATCAGTTGTTTGGTCTGTAGTTTGTTTCTTTGTTAAAAACAAACAAATAGCTGGGTTCGGTGGCTCAGCCTGTAATCCCGTGCCTTAGGAGGCTGAGGTGAGTGGATTGCCTGAACCCGCGAGTTCGAGACCCTCCTGGGCAACTTGGCGCGACCTCACCTCTACAGTAAATCAAAAATCAGCTGGGCGTGGTAGTGCGCGCCTGTAGTTCCAGCGACTTGGAAGGCTGAGGCGGAAGGATCGCCAGAGCCCAGCAGGTCGAGGCTGCGGTGGCCAGGAGCGGCCACTGCACTCCAGTCTGGGCAACAGAGTGAGACTCCAACTCAAAAAACAAACAAAAAAATAAGAAAAGCCTAAGGTCAGGCTTGGTGGCTCAGCCTGTAATCCCAGCACTTGGGAAGGCCAAGGCAAGTGGATTGCCTGAGCCGCAACTCTACAATAAATCAAAAATTAGCCAGGCGTGGTAGCACACACCTGTAGTTCTGGCTACTTGGAAGGCTGAGGCGGAAGGATCGCTGGAGCCCAGCAGGTTGAGGCTGTGGTAGCTGGGAGCATGCCACTGCACTCTAGTCTGGGCAACAGAGTAAGACTCCAACTCAAAAAAAATATAATAATAATAATAAAAATTTTTAAAACAGAAAAGCCTAAAATTACTTTTGACATATCACTGACAATAATGTTTAACCTGAATAAAATCACATACTTAAATACAGCAAAAGAACAGATGAAGTATCACAAGGAAATAGAGACAAATCAGAAGGTAGGACTTTCTAGAAGGAGATAATCAGATAAATGTAAACTATGCAACAGTCTATAAAACAACTAATATAGTCCCTAAAAAATTTCAGTGTCAGCTGGGCATGGTGGCTCATGCCTGTAATACCAGCACTTTGAGAGGCAGAGGTTAAAGGATTGCCTGAGCTCAGGGGTTCAAGACCTGCCTGAGCAATATGGCAAGACCTCATCTCTATAATAAGTCAAATAAATTAGCCAGGTGTGGTGGCGCATGCCTGTGGTTCCAACTACTGGGAAGGCTGAGGCAGAAAAATCACCTGAACCCAGCAGGTCAAGGCTGCAGTGGCTGTGAGTGTGGCTGGGTGAAAGAGTGAGATTCTGACTCCAAAAAAAAAAGTCAGCCGGGCTGGGTGGCTCAGCCAGTAATCCCAGTGCTTTGGGAGGCTGAGGTGAGTGTACTGCCTGAGCCCGCGGGTTCGAGACCCGCCTGGGCAACTTGGCGAGACTTCATCTCTACAACAACAACAACAAAAAATTAGCCAGGCTGGTCGCGTGCGCCTGTAGTTCCAGCTACTTGGAAGGCTGAGGCGGAAGGATCGCCGGAACCCAGCAGGTTGAGGCTGTGGTGGCCGGGAGCAGCCACTGCACTCCAGTCTGGGCAACAGAGTGAGACTCCAACTCAAAAAAAAAAAAAAGATTCTATCTTCCCAAAGCACTCGTATTATAGGTGTAAGTCACCATGCTCGGCCACTGGAAGCAATCTTCTTGTAGCTTGTATATGTACATTTCTTAAGATGTAGCACAAAAATGAAATAATATAAGAATAAATGAAGCCGGGCTCAGTGGCTCAGCCTGTAATCCCACGCTTTGAGAGGCTGAGGTGAGTGGACTGCTTAAGCCTGTGGGTTCAAGACCCACCTGGGCAACTTGGCGAGACCTCATCTCTACAATAAATCAAAAAATTAGCCAGGTGTGGTAGTGTGCACCTGTAGTTCCAGCTACTTGGAAGGCTAAGGCGGAAGGATCGCCAGAGCCCAGCAGGTTGAGGCTGCGGTGGCCGCGAGTGGCCACTGCACTCCAGTCTGGGCACCAGAGACTCCAACTCAAAAAAAAAAATTTTTGTTTTAATTGTAGTTAAGTATGTAATAAGAAGCTTTTATTTATCCAGTCCTTTGCATGCCCATCTTGTCCCTCATAGCATCTGACTTCTGCCGTACCTTATCTATAACAGCTACTATGTGAGTTTTAAAATAGTCTTAATAATGTAACCAACCATTCCCCAAATCAAAACATTTTCCACTTGTAGGGCACAAATCCTGTATCAAGAAGCACTCAAATATTAGTTATGTGCTCTTTACTAGCACAACAAAAGTAAGCAATAATAAGTTCTCTAATGTAAAAGAGTTCAATATCGAGGAGTTTCTTTCCAAAAAAGTATCTACCGTAGAAAGCTTTTTTCCCCCAAGTTACAGATCATCTAAATTTGATTTCTACTCTCTCAATTTAATTTAGCTCTGCTAAAACCTAGCAGTAGGTTAGTCTCTCCCTTCTGTTCTCTTCCCTTAGTTACATGTAAAAATATTTTTGTGGCTATGGCTTAATATCACAAACGAGAATACCAAAGACCCTATCCAAGTCTTACCATATTGATATTAAGACAAAGGCATAAGCCAGCTCTAGGATTTGTAATTTAAGTCAGGAATCTACACCTTCAACAAAAATTAAAAGGGGAAAATGTGGAATAAAGACTGAAACATTAACTGGAAATGTATTTTATTTTACTGTGACACACCAGGCATTGTTATGTACTTTTCATTCATTAGCTCAATGAATTATCACAACAATTTTATGTTCCAACGATTACATCTTACAGATAAGGTCAAAACAGAGGTTTAGACAGAGGAAGGAACTTCCCCAAGGTCACAGCTAGTAAATATCCCAGTCAGGATTCAAACTGAGCTTTTTTGCTCTAGAACTCTTCCCAAGTCTTTGTCATTAACTCCAATTAACATATGCAAAATCTCCATCTTTGGATGAACTGAAGCGCAGAAGTACAGGACAGAGCCAACAATTCTCAGATTTTTAGGTCTCCTAAGATTTGTAAGGATTCTATAGATCTTTCATTTATGTGAGTTTTATCTTCTGATATTTACCACATTAGAAATTAAAACAAAGATTTTAAATAGTTATCAATATATTTAAAAACAACAAATCCATTACATGCTAACATAAACCACATTTTCAATAATGCTTACTATTTCCCCCAAAATAGTGAGAAAAGTAATACTGTTTTACATGTTTGCAAATCCCTTTTAGGGCTAGCTTAATTGGAAAACAGCTGGATTCTCATAGTTACTTCTGTATTCAGTCTGTTGCTATATGTTATTTTGGTTAAGCATATAATAAAATTCTGGCCTTGCACAGACAAACAGTAAGAAAAGGGAGTATTTTAATAACCTGTCCAGATAACTGTGAATATTGAGAAATACGAAAACTCAACAAATGGTAGTTTCTTAAAAGATGAGATCACAGAATGTGAAACCATATATATCAATGCACTTTTTCCTACAGTGTTACATTAAAATCCATTGGTGTGTCTTGTAGTTTGAAAGGATCTTTTTTTGCCTTTGTGAGATTTTTGCAACATTATGCATTGATCATTTGGAAAATATAGCTTTACTGAGTGATGCCCATTTTCCAAATGACACATTTCATTACACAATATTAAAAACAAATTACAGGCCGGGCGCAGCAGTCCAAACCTGTAATCCCAGCCAAGGCCAGGGGACTGCCTGAGCCCAGGGGTTCGAGACCAGCCCAGGCAACTTGGTGAGACCTTGTCTCTACAATAAAATAAAATTAAAAATTAGCCCGGCATGGAAGCACATGCCTGTAGTTCCGGCTACTTGGAAGGTTGCAGTGGAAGGATCACTGGGCCCAGTGGGTTGATGCTGAGCGTGCCACCGGGCCCAGTGGGTTGACTGTGAGCGTGCCACTGCACTCTAGCCTGGGTGACAGAGTGGGACTCCAACTCAAAAAAAAAAAAAAAAGAAAGCCAGTTGCTATTCCATGAAGCAAGCAGCTCACAATCTCACAAATGCTTTTCCCCCGTGACAACAACCATATCTCTGTAGACAGCATAAATGCTTTATGCATCTATTTCATCACAGGTTCTTAAAAATTAAAAAGATACATACTCAAAGCTGAGATTTAACAGTATGAATAATTTTTACTGCTTCAAGGACATTCTCAAGTAAGTAATTTGACGCCACTGCCTTGCTTTGTGCTAAGGCACGACCAGTAGTTTTACCCAGCATTGCTTTTGAACCATTAGTGCAAATGTAACTGAAAAACATAAACAGCATCTAACTATTACTAGAAAAACAGGTATGACCAGGAGGCTCCCTTGACAAGGTGTGAGGGGATGCCCAGGGTCATCTGTCCACACTCTGGGAACTGCCTTCCTAGATACCACTAGCTCACGATGGGAGTGGAAACTCGTAACAAAATCCTGTTCATCCTAAGAGTGCATTCTGTTAGCTCCTTTAGTTTGGGATACACCACCAACATACTTCTGGAAAGGACAAAGAAATCAAGGGCACTGAGTGCCATTTAATTCTGTTTTAACATTTTGAGCACCTTTACGCTAGACCAATAATTCTCAATGTGGTAGTTACATAAATCAGTTTCGGCTGAAGGACTACTCAATAAAAATGCAGACATGACACCCCCCTCCTCCACTCCAAGAAATTTCGGGGGTGAGGCCCCTTCAAACTGTACGTTTAACAACCCCCAAGGTACTTTGTAAGCACTCTGAAGTTAAGAACGACTGTGCTAAGTAAGAATTCAGAGGCCAGGCTCCCAGTTTCAGAGCAGTGGGTCTCCAAAATTATTCTTTGCCAAGCAGCCACCCTCCGCGCCCCCTCCGTTTTCCTTTCATCTAGTTGGGGGAAATCCTTTAGAAGTAAAACCCCATTTCTGTGGAGTTTTGAGCTGCGGAGGGAGGTGTCTAAAAGAGAGCACGGAGGGCGACGGGCTACCGCCTGCATCAGGACGGTGGCTGCTCTGAGATGGCACAACTGCATCCCTAGTTCCATCTCGAAAATAAGATTGGGCCAGATGACTTAGAAGTCTCTTCAGCTCTACCTTTCTCTGAGCTAAGACTAGTGAGCCAAGAACCATCCAGTGCTACTAAAAGTTTGAGGGAATCCCACGTCTGGCGAGAAAGGGGATCGGGACAACACGCAGAAAGGAAGGAAAGCAGGTGGATCAATGACACTCCTCCTTTTCAGTAGGTGTTAAGAACCTAGAGAAAATAGTCCCCGGGATAAACATGGCGCCCACCGCGGCAGGACATAAGCCCCAGAAAACAAGGCTTGCCCGCCCCATCCCATCTTATAAATCACGGCGCCATCCCCCAAGAAATTTGGGGCCGGGGGAGGAGACTTCGCGAACTAGCTGCGGTGCGCCAGGGCTGAGGATGCACCGGGAGACGGCGCGGGGATTACATAACACAAGGGATCAGCTAAGCAATCACTCACTGCCTCCTCCCGCTCAAAAAGGGCGCCCCACTCCCTCCCCGAGCGGGGGCGGGGCGAAATGGCATTTTTACTTTAATATAGTAACCAAAATTGAACTTTTAGGTTTTAATATCTGTTTCCTTAACTGATTTTAATGGACTTCCAATACATTCTAGGGCAGTGGGTGGCCCTTTACTTGCACAACCCAATTTTTAAGTGCAAGAGTTTCTTTTCCATGTTGACCTCTTACCGGGACATATTTGCTCTTTTTAAAAATGATATTTGCAAAATTATCTTATTGAAATGCTATCTCATGGTATGTTGCTTTTCAGAGGTCAATTTGAAATTCTGCCCTTTACAAACTTCAAATGATTTAAAAACACTGACACACATTCCTGCTTAGATATACACTTGCATATACCAAAGGAGTTGTAAAGGTGTAAGGTGTGTGGATCTTGCACTGATGGTTGTATTACTTGCATATTATTAGCATTAAAGAACACACATCATTTCCCTTCATGCATATTTATGGAAAGCATACATATTTATTGAAGGCCCGCTATATAAACTAATACAGTTTGTTTTTGTTAGGCACCTA
>NW_007258821.1:369628-373609 GCF_000164805.1 Carlito syrichta
GCGCGTGGCACGTCATGGGCTCATCCAAACCCCTGCCCGGGCTTCTTTTCCAGTCAAGTTTGGCTGGGCCTGCAAATAAATAAATAAATAAAAACATTTTTTTAATGAAAAAAAGAATAATTAGCTTCAGAAGCAAGATCTGTATGGTGGTGAGAAAAGTGGGACTCCCAAAGGAAATAGCTCCCAATTCACTTGCCCAGACTTTCCAGGGAAATTTTGGGAGTCCCCCACTTTCCACTCAAGGCTTACACCCAATCAAAAGGGGAGACTTCATGCCACAAGCCAGATGGTGAGGCCCAGTGGCACCAACCACTGTCATTGGAACAAAGAGCAAAATGGCTCTCACTTTTCCTTGAGAGACACTGGGCCAAGTGGCCTTGTGGCTGTGGCCTTGTTTAAGTGAAGAACTCTAAGAAAGCACAGACTCCATGTCCATGTGCTTTTTGCCCCAATCAAGGCTGAGATGGATTGGCCCAAAGAAATTGATTAGTCTGTTCCAGATCATCCACCTGCTATTCTTCCTCAAACAAAAAATAACCTCTTCTCCCGGTAGCTAAGAAATGTTATCCCTTATTGCCTTCTGAGATGATAAAATTTCATCATTTTCCATGGATATTTGGAAATATTTGCTCTGTAAGCAATACACAAATATTTGCTCCAAACCAAATGTTAAATGAAGGCACTTGGTGCAAGAATGGGGAGATCAGAACCATATTTATTCTTTTTTTTTTTTTTTGAGTTGGAGTCTTACTCTGTCACCCAGACTGGAGTGCAGTGGCCACTCCTGGACACCGCGGCCTCGACCTGCTGGGCTCCGGCGATCCTGCCGCCTCAGCCTTCCAAGTAGCTGGAACTACAGGCGCACGCTACCACGTTTTTGATTTATTATAGAGATGAGGTCTCGCCAAGTTGCCCAGGTGGGTCTCGAACCCGCGGGCTCAGACAATCCACTCACCCCGGCCTCCCAAAGTGCTGGGATTACAGGCTGAGCCACTAATCCCGGCCCATATTTATTCTTTATATATATATGCCATTCGAGCCACCAGTCTATGAAAATAGGCATTGGGATGAACTTGTGGAATCTACACTTTAGAGGGAAAGAGACATAAAATATACAGCACATAAACAAATAACAAGCCCCAAAACTTAGTGGCTTAAAACAGTAATTTTATTAACTCTCGTGGTTCTGGGAGGTGGTTAGGATAAGCTAAATGGTTCTCATTTGGAGTCTCTTATGCTGTTCCTGGGGCTAAAGTGTTCTTAAATGCTTCCTTACATGTCTGAAGCTGAGGTTGACTGTTGGCCAGAACATTTGCAAGTGGCTTCTCCATGTGGCCTGGGCTTCCTTGTATCCATAGCAGCTTACCGAGATTGAGTGCCCCCAAGTGGGCCAGGCAGAGATTGTATGTTTTTTTGTGGCCAAGGTTCAAAGATCATACAGCATCACTTCAGTAACAATTACAGGCCCACCTCCATTCAGAGCAGTGTGAGGAACGTAGACCTCCCTACATCTCTTAAAAGGAGTAGTGGTGATGCCACATCATAAGAATTTGTGTGGGATGGGAGATCTCACTGAGGCCATCTTGGAAAATCCAATTTGCTGCATGTTATAAAAATAAATATACAATATGTAATATGGTGGTAGGTTCTATGGAGAAAGGAAGGACAAGATGAGAGAATTGGGAGTGTGGTACAGGGGTGAGGGTGGGAAAGTTGCCGTTTTTATATGAGGTGATTGAAAAAGGCCTTGTCATCATGGTGACATTTGGGCAAAGACCTGAAGAAAGTGAAGCAAAGTTTAGACTTCAACTCATAGTAAAGTTAAGCTGCTGGAGAGTTTTGAACCAAGTAGTGATGTGGTTTGCTGTTTTTAAAGGCTCACTCTAGCTGCTTGTGAATAGCTGGTAGGGCCAGGGGCAGATGCAGGAGACCAGTTAGGAGACTACTACAGTAATCCAGGTGAGAGATGATGGTGGCTGGGACCTGCATGGGAGTTTTGAGGCTGCTGCCTCAGCTGGTTGAGTTCTGTGGTATGTTGTTTACTCTTCTGCAACATATTTTTCTGTCATTTAGTCTGTGCCCTGGGAGACAGCTTTGACCCATAATGACTGACAAAATGAGTGATGGTGCTATGCCTGCCACAAAGAAATAAAGGAAGACTATCACGCTGAATGTAAAAATGGGAGTTTTGCAGAGTCTGTAGGCACTTCTGAGGAAATGGGTGAGGAAACAGAAGATAAAGATCAACAGGCAATTAGGGAATGGAGTAAGTCTTCTGATGTTACAGAAGGTATCCTTACTGTGCCACCATGGAGAGAATTCATGAACAGTTGAAGGACTGATAGCTGGAAGAAATGATGGGCAGTGATTTTATAACTAACTATAGAGGATTTGAAGAAAATGTTGCTGCCTTACAACACTGGTGCAGCTTTTTTTTTTTTTTTTTTTGAGTTGGAGCCTAACTCTGTCACCCAGGTTGGAGTGCAGTGGCACGCTCACAGCCACCACAGCCTTGACCTGCTGTGCTCAGGAGAGCCTTCCGCCTCAGCCTTCCAAGTAACTGGAACTACAGGCATGCGCCACTATGCCCGGCTAATTTTTTTTTTCTTTTTTTTTTTACTTACTATAGAGATGAGGTCTCGCCAAATTGCCCAGGCTGGTCTCAATCTTGTGGGCTCAGGCAGTCCTCTCACCTTGGCCTCCCAAAGTGCTGGGATTATAGGTGTGAGCCACTGCGCCCAGCCTGGTGCTGCTTTTCAAAAGAGACTATACACGCCTATCTCAAGAAATGTATTCTCTGTACTATAAAGGGAATGTCCACATGAAGGTGGACAGTATTGGAACATTTGCTGTCATCAGCTAGCACGCAGGTGTCTAGAGTGAAGTAATAGGACTGACAGCTTTGGTCTCTCTTTTAAACTATTCTGATAATGGTTTGAACCATCTTGATAATGATGGAAAACCAAAACAGTAGGACAAATAACCAAAATCAAATCCTTAGAAATAATTTTTTTTTTTTTTTGAGTTGGAGTCTCTGTCGCTCAGATTGAAGTGCAGCGGCCTCTCCCGCCCACCGCAGCCTTGACCTGCTGGGCTCCGGCAATCCTTCCGCCTCAGCCTTCCAAGTAGCCTGAACTACAGGCACGTGCTACCACGCCCGGCTGATTTTTTTTATTTATTGTAGAGATGAGGTCTCGCCAAGTTGCCCGGGCAGGTCTTGAACCCACGGGCTCAGGCAAATCCACTCACCTCAGCCTCCCAAAGGCGCGGGATTACAGGCTGAGCCACCGAGCCTGGCAGAAATAAATTTACTGTTACCTCTATTCCATACTGGGGAGAAGCCTGAAAGTCACTCCAGTTTGATGTATTGAAGAAATTGGACCCTAATAGTGGTATTCCTAAAAACTACCTGTCTTCAGTAGCCAGCTGAGAAAAATTGAATTCTCCCCATATGGGTTTCTAAGAAAGAAAGTCAGAGGTGAATGGAGGTCCCAAGCTGGACTTTTCACATTTAGGTAGCAGGAGAGTGTTTCTTTTCTACAGTTTATGGAAACACTTATTTGCTTCCTTGGCTCATAGTTTCTGCCACGAGTTGAAAATTGGAACCACCTGTAGCTTTGAGAATGTCAAGGCAGAGACAAATGATTTCAATATGTCTTCAAAAGCAATGAGTCATGGGTGCCCTCTGTGGTATCATTCTGCTAATATACAGACCATCTTACTTATTGCTCAAGTTCAGCGTGAGGTTGACCAGTATGTACTGGGTAGAGAGTAGGGAGGCTCAGATGATGAGGTTAGGTCAGGCAGATCAGCTTCGTGGGAGACAATGCCAGAATTCTTTAAGAAATGGGCATCCTAGCTGGGCTCGGTGGCTCAGCCTGTAATCCAGCACCTTGAGAGGCTGAGGTGAGTGGATTGCCCGAGCCTGTGGGTTCGAGACCCGCCTGGGGAACTTGGCGAGACCTCATCTCTACAATAAAT
>NW_007258821.1:373827-385710 GCF_000164805.1 Carlito syrichta
GGGAGTGGCCACTGCACTCCAGTTTGGGCGACAGAGTGAGACTCCAACTCAAGAAAAAAATAAAATAAAATCATTTTATAGGAGGAAAATAACATAACCTTCATTCATCCAGGAAATAATTCTCACTTCTAGGTTTGTGTGTATAAGTGCTGTGTATCAGGTGTAAATGTGAGTTTTCTGGCAGGCTCTGATCTCTGCTTCTCCTAATTAGAGATCTTATTCTGAGCCTAGCAGAGTGAATCTTAATCTTTTCTGCATTATGAACCCCTTGAAAATCTCTATAAAAGCTATGGATCATCTCCCCCAGAGAAATACACATTTGCACGTATGCACAAATTTTTTTTTTTTTTCCAGAAAATTTTACAAACACTTTCAGACTTGAATCCTGTTCGTGGGCCTGCTCATGAACTCCAGAGAAAGAACCACAGACTCTGGGCTCATTGTACAAGATGCCTCATTCTCTGTCTTTCTAGAGAAATGATACATTTCTCAATAATCATATAAATATATGTGCCCAGCTGGGCTCGGTGGCTCAGCCTGTAATCCCGCGCCTTTGGGAGGCTGAGGTGAGTGGATTGTCTGAGCCTGTGGGTTTGAGACCCGCTGGGAAGCGAGACCTCAACTCTACAATAAATCGAAACATCAGCCAGGCATGGTAATGCATGCCTGTAGTTCCAGCTACTTGGAAAGCTGAGGCAGAAGCATCACGGGAACCCAGCAGGTCGAGGCTGCGGTGGCCAGGAGCGTGGCCACTGCACTCCTGTCTGGGCAATAGAGTGAGACTCCAACTCAAAAAAAAGGAAAAAAAAGAAATGGGCATCCTCCTCTCTAGAACACACACTTGGGGTGTTCAAAGCTGGGAACTCAGAGAACTACTCATTTTGGAAAACATAAGAAGCCAGGCGTTCAGGTTCACGTCTATAATTCCAGCACTTTGGGAGGCTGAGACGAGAGGACTGTCTGAGTCCACAGGTTCGAGAGCAGCCTGGGCAACATGGTGAGACCTTGTCTCTACAATAAGTAAAAAAGTAAGCTGGATGTGATAGCATGGGCCTGTAGTTCCAGCTACTTGGAAGGCTGAGGCGGAAGGATCACCTAAGTCCAGCAGGTCGAGACAGTGGCCATGAGCGTGCCACTGCCTTCCAACCCGGGTGACATAGTGAGACTCCCACTCAAAAAAAAAAACAAAACATAAAAAACAAACAAAAAAAAGAGATAGAAAAGTAATGGAGACATTCTTACCATCTGAGCAACTCCCAGATAGAAAAGATGGACAGCTGATTGCACAGAGCCTGGGAGTCAAGAGAAGTCAATATGTATGAGTGGAAAAGAGAACACTGAAATGCCTTACTTGACAAGAAAATTGTTGTGAAATAAAGTGTCAAATAAAAAATAGGAGATTTAGGCCAGGGACGGTGGCTCATGCTTGTATCCCAGCACTCTTTGTGTGTGCGTGTGTGTGTGTGTGTGTGTGTGTGTGTGTGTGTGTGTGTGTGTGTGTGAGTTGGAGTCTCACCCCCTTACCCAGGCTGGAGTGTAATGACATGCTCAAGGCCACCCCAGCGTCGACCTTCTGGGCTCCGGCGATCCTTCCGCCTCAGCCTTCCAAGAAGCCAGAACTACAGGTGCATGCTACCACTCCTGGCTAATTTTTTCATATATGGTAGAGATGAGGTCTCGCCAAGTTGCCTGGGCTGGCCTCGAACTCGCAGGAACAGGCAGTCCACTTGTCTCGGCCCCCCAAAGTGCTGAGTTTACAGGCTTGAGCCACCACACCTGCCCTAGGTCTTCTCTTATTGTTGAGTATATATAACAGGGGTTAGAGGTGGCGAAGAAGCCCTCTCCTATGACAGCCAAGGATCCATTTTTAATGCCTTTTCTGTTACCCGAAACATAAAAGTAATAAAATCTGAAAATGTGAAAGTGTCAAGAGTCACCAATTTAATAAGCCAGGCTCGGTGGCTCAGCCTGTAATCCCGCGCTTTGGGAGGCTGAGGTGAGTGAATTGCCTGAGCCCGCGGGTTCGAGATCCGCCTGGGCAACTTGGCGAGACCTCATCTCTACAATCATTCAAGAAATTATCTGGGCGTGGTAGTGCGCCTGTAGTTCCAGCTACTCGGAAGGCTGAGGCTGAAGGATCGCTGGAGCCCAGCAGGTCGAGGCTGCAGTGGCCAGGAGTGCCACTGCACTCCAGTCTGGGCACCAGAGTGAGACTCCAACTCAAAAAAATTAAAAAATAAAAAATAAATATGTGTGCCCAAAGAACTAGAGATTCTTCTCATTCTAGAAAGAGACGTTGTTGTTGTTGTTGTTATACTTCTTCCTTTATCTTTGTCCAAGATGTTCCAACATCTAGGAAAATTCAGGAAACTCTAGGATCCAAATTATGACCAGGTGGTGTAGCTACTTCAGCCAGTTGACTTGATATCATTGACATTAAGGAGGTTATCTCTGTTTCTTCAACCCTGCAAATATAGTGACTCTGCTGAGATGCCTGCCCTTCTTCATTGGCTGATTCATTGACTGTGGCTCACTGGGGCTCCATATGCTCTCATTTCACAGTCTCTCTTACAGTTATTTTATTTTATTTATTTTTTTGAGTTGGAGTCTCACTTAGTCGCCCAGACTGGAGTGCAGTGGCACACTCCTGGCCACCGTAACCTCAACCTGCTGGACTCAGGTGATCCTTCTGTGTCAGCCTTCCAAATAGCTGGAACTACAAGTGTGCGCTACCACACCCAGCTACTTTTTGATTTATTGTAGAGATGAGGTCTCGCCAAGTTGCCCAGGCGGGTCTCGAACCTGCAGGCTCAGGAAATTCACTCACCTCAGCCTCCCGAAGTGTGGAATTACAGGTTGAGCCACCGAGCCTTGCTCTTACAGCTATTTTAAAGCGTCAGGCACAGTGGCTCAAGCCTATATTCCCACCACTTTGGGAGGTCGAGGCAAGAGGATTACCTGAGTCCATGGGTTCGAGATCAGCCTGGGCAACATGGGGAGACCTTGTCTCTACAATAAATCAAAAAGTAAGCTGGGCTTGGTGACTCAGCCTGTAATCCCGCGCCTTTGGGAGGCGAGTGGATTGCCTGAGCCCACGGGTTTGAGACTCGCCTGGGCAACTTGGCGAGACCTCATCTCTACAATAAATCAAAAAATTAGCCAGGCGTGGTAGCGCACGCCTGTAGTTCCAGCTACTTGGAAGACTGAGGCTGAAGGATCGCCGGAGCCCAGCAAGTCGAGGCTGTAGTGGCCGAGAGCGGCCACTGCACTCCAGTCTGGGCGACAGAGGGAGACTCCAACTAAAAAAAACCAAAAAACAAAAACAAAACAAAACAAAAAGTAAGCCAGGTGTGGTAGTGTGGGACTGTAGTTCTAGCTACTTGGAAGACTGAGACGGAAGGATCACCTGAGCCCATCAAGTTGCGGATTCATTTACTGTGAGTGTGTCACTGCACTCCAGCCTCCTGGGTGACAGAGTGAAATGCCAATTCAAAAAAAAAAAAGTATGAGAAAGACAGTACTGTGTGTGTGTGTGTGTGTATGTGTGTGTGAAAGTGATTGAGGGGGGGTCTCACTTTGTCGCCCAGGCTGGAGTGCAGAAGCACAATCACGGTTCACCACAGCTTCAACCTCCTGGACTCGGGTGATCCTTCTGCCTTAGCCTCTGGAGTAGATGAGACTACAGGCATGTGCCATCACACTCTGCTAATGTTTTTGTTTTTATTTTTTATTTATTTTTGCGTTGGAGTCTCACTCTGTCACCCAGGCTGGAGTGTAATGTCACACTCACGGCCACCCCAGTGACGACCTGCTGGACTCTGGCGATCTTCCTGCCACAGCCTTCCAAGTAGCGGGAACTACAGGTGCGTGCTACCATGCCTGGCTAATTTTTGATTTATTGTAGAGACAAGGTCTCACCAAGTTGCCTCCCAAAGTGCTGGGATTACAGGCTGAGCCACTGAGCCTGGCCTATTTTTTTGGTTTTATTTTTGAGCCAGAATCTCACTTTGTCGTCCAGGCTGGAGTGCAGTGGCACAATCACGGCCACCACAGCCTTGACCTACTGGGCTCAGGCGATCCTTCCACCTCAGCCTTCCAAGTAGCTGGAACCACAGGCATGCACCACCATGCCCAGCTAATTTTTTGTATTTATTGTAGAGATGAGGTCTCGCCATGTTGCCCAGGTTGGTCTTGAACCTCTGAGCTCAGGCAATCCTCTTGCCTCCACTTCCCAAAGTGCTGGGATTACAGGTGTGAACCACCATGCCTGGCCTATTTTTATTTTTGTATAGATGAGGTCTCACTATGTTCCCCAGGCAAGCTGGTCTCAAACTCCTGGGCTCAAGCAATCCTCCCACCTCAGCCTCCCAATACTTTCTGGTAGAAGAAAGGAAAGATCTATGCAAGTCCTCAGTGAAAACCTATTGAAAAGAGTGGACTCAGAGCTTGTCTTAAAGAATGGGTAGGGGGCTGGGCGGGGTGGCTCAAGCCTGTAATC
The DNA here is from genome assembly GCF_000164805.1 of Carlito syrichta. Classification (NCBI taxonomy): domain Eukaryota; kingdom Metazoa; phylum Chordata; class Mammalia; order Primates; family Tarsiidae; genus Carlito; species Carlito syrichta. The sequence goes on from NW_007258821.1 coordinate 378,326, forward strand.
CCAGCACTTTGGGAGGCTGAGGTGAGAAGAGTGCCTGAGTCCAGGAATTTGAGACCAGTCTGGGCAACTTGGTGAGACCTTGTCTCTGCAATAAATCAAAAAATTAGCTGGGCGTGGTGGTACACGCCTGTAGTTCCAACTACTTGGAAGACTGAAGTGGAAGGATCACCTGAGTCCAGAAGGTGGAGGCTGCGGTGGCTGTGAGCGTGCCACTGCCCTCCAGCCTGGGCGACAGAGTGAGACTTTGACTCAAAAAAAAAAGAACGGAAAGGAAGAAAGACATTCCAAGTGGCAGCAGAATAGTAAATATATTGATAGAGCCAATGAAGATTAAATAAAATATTACATCTTATAAAATTGCTGGGATTTTTTGTAGGTCAAAAGCAATCTAATATCGGCAATTTTGTATTTCAGCCTAATAAAAGTAACATTTGTGGAAGTTTCAATTGTATTGATAATTTTTTTGTATTGTCTGAATAAGTAAGTTCATAGGTTCCTTATATTCTTGATTTTCTTGTCATTCTTAAATATTCCATAATTATCTTTTAAAAATAATTTTTAGGCCAGGTGTGGTGGCTCTTGCTTACAATTCCAGCAGTTTGGGAGGCAAGGGTGAGAGGATTGCCTGAGCCCAGTGGTTCGAGACCAGCCTGGGCAACTTGAGGAGACCTTATCTCTACAATACATCAAAAAATCAGAGCCGGGCTTGGTGGCTCAGTCTATAATCCCGCACCTTTGGAAGCTGAGGTGAGTAGATTGCCTGGGCCCGCAGGTTCGAGACCCGCCTGGGCAACTTGGCGAGACCTCATCTCTACAATAAATCAAAAAATCAGCTGGGCGTGATAGCGCATGCCTGTAATTCCGGCTACTCGGAAGGCTGAGGTGGAAGGATTGCTGGAGCCCAGCAGGTCGAGGCTGCAGTAGCCGGGAGCGGCCACTGCACTCCAGTATGGGCGACAGAGTGAGACTTCAACTCAAAAAAAAAAAAAAAATTAGACAGGCATGGTTGCACACACCTGTAGTCCTGGCTCCTAGGGAGGCTGAGGTGGAAGGATCACCTGAGCCCAACAAGTAGAGGATCATGTCACTGTGCACTGCAGCCTGGGCGATAGAGTGAAACTCTGACTCAAAAAAATAAAAAATAAAAATAATTCTTTTAAAAAGGAAAAAAAAAAAGTTGTCTCATCAATAATTTAAATAATCGCCCGACGTGGTGGCTCAAGCCTGTAATCCCAGCACATTGGGAGGCAGAAAAGCCTGAGCCCAGGGGTTCGAGACCAGCCTGGACAACTTGATGAGACCTCGTTTCTACAATAAATCATAAAAACTAGCCAGGTGTGGTGGCATGCATCTGTAGCTCCAACTACTTGGAAGGCTGAGCAGAAGGATCTCCTGAGCCCAGCTAGTCAAGGCTGCGGTAGCTGTGAACATGGCATTACACTCCAGCCTAGGCAACAGAGTGAGACTCTGACTCAAAAAAAAAAATAAATAAAAATAAGTTAAATAATCTTTTTGGCTCTACAGACACTGCCACCTTGAGCCTTTTCCCATCAGCCATGGTCAACCCCACTGTGTTCTTAGATATCGCTGTCAATGGCGAGCCCTTGGACTGCGTCTCCTTTGAGCTGTTTGCAGACAAAGTTCCAAAGACAGCAGAAAACTTTCATGTTCTGAGCACTGGAGAGAAAGGATTTGGTTATAAGGATTCCTGCTTTTACAGAATTATTCCATGGTGTGCGTGCCAGGGTGGTGACTTTACACACCATAATGAAACTGGCGGCAGGTCCATCTATGGGGAGAAATTTGGTGATGCGAACTTCATCTTGAAGCATACAGGTCCCGGAATCTTGTCCATGGCAAATGCTGGACCCAACACAAATGGTTCCCAGTTTTTCGTTGTTTTGTTGTTTTTGAGTTGGAGTCTCACTCTGTCGCTCAGACTGGAGTGCAGTAGCCGCTCCCGGCCATTGCAGCCTCGACCTGCTGGGCTCCGGCGATCCTTCCACCTCAGCCTTCCGGGTAGCCAGAATTACAGGTGCGCACTACCATGCCCGGCTGATTTTTTGTTTTATTGTAGAGATGAGGTCTCGCCAAGTTCCCAAGGCGGGTCTCGAACCCGCGGGCTCAGGCAATCCACTCACCTCAGCCTCCCAAAGCGCAGGATTACAGGCTGAGCCACCGAGCCCAGTTGGTTCCCCGTTTTTCATCTGCACTACTAAGACTGAATGGTTGGATGGCAAACATGTGGTCTTTGGCAAGGTGAAAGAGGGCATCAGTGTTGTGCAAGTCATAGAGGACTTTGGGTCCAAGAATGGCAAGACAGCAAGAAGGTCACCATTGCTGATTGTGAACAACTCTAATAAATTTGACTTGTTTTATCTTAAACTACCAGATCATTCCTTCTGTAGCTCAGGAGAGCACCCCCTCCATCCCATTTGCTCACAGTATCCTTATAATCTTTGTGCTCTTGCTACAATTCTTTGGGTTCCATATTTTCCTTATTCCCTTCCACATCTAGTTGGATTGCAGAGAAATAATAAGTAAATAACAAAAAATAATAATAATTTTTTTTTTTGAGTTGGAGTCTCACTGTCGCCCAGACTGGAGTGCAGTGGCCGCTCCCAGCCACCACAGCCTCGACCTGCTGGGCTCTGGTGATCCTTCCACCTCAGCCTTCCAAGTAGCTGGAACTACAGGCGCACTACCACGCCCGGCTAATTTTTTGATTTATTGTAGAGATGAGGTCTCGCTGCCCAGTTGGGTCTCGAACCCACGGGCTCAGGCAATCCACTCACCTCAGCCTCCCAAAGGCGTGGGATTACAGGCTGAGCCACCGACCCTGGTTTAGGAAATCTTTCAAGCCACTAACCTGGTTTACAAAGTTACTGTCTTGCTGTAAAATACTATTTTGAATGTCAGAAGTTGAACATCTCAGTACCACCTCCTCCTTCTGTAACAAATCCTTATTTCCCTAAAGCAGTTGGATGCCAAAGGTCAACTAAGGATAAGGTCATTTGTTCTGAAAAGAAAAAAAGGAAAGCACGTACTTTTTCAAAATACTACTTTTCTAATTGCACTAAAATTCTCCCCCATTGAATGCCTAGCACTATGTTCTTTTCCATCCATCTCCAACAGCTCTCCTGTAGCCCCCATGTGTCAAGCTCCAAGATTTATGACCGGAGTTGATTCTCAAAATGTGGACCAACTAGCTGAACAGCAGCCTTGTTCCATGATGAGGAGTGCTGAACATGTAGAGGAAACAAAACCAGTTCAATAAGTTGACAGTGTTTGCTTTTCCACTCTCCCAAGGCCATATTTGTGCAGCATTCTGAACGTACTACCCAGGGTGTTCTGAGAGCAATTATGCTTTCTCAGACCATGTTACCAATGACCCCCTTCTGCCTGGGAGGCCAGGAGATCTGTGGGGTGTGCCTGGTGCATTTCAGATGCCAGTTAGCAAGGCATGCGACTTCATGGAACAAAACTATCTCTGATTTCACAGCTGCCTTGTAGACAGGAGGTCCTTGGGAGAAAAGAAAACTCTCGGCCAGATATTCCATGAGTCCGTGAAAAAAAGTCAAGGTAGCAGATGAAAAGTCCAGTCATGTCTATATACTGAGAGACAGGGGAGTGGTGGCTCTGGAGTCAGACCACCTGCATCTGAACTTCTAGGAGTGCCTAAACCACTAACTAGCACATTACTTAAACTTGTCTAAGCCTCAGTTTCTTCAGCTATGAGACTGGGTTACTAGGTGAATTCATTGATTTAAGGCATGTAAAATGCTTAGCATAAAAAAGTGAGTGGGCAGGCTCGGTGGCTTAGCCTGTAATCCCAGCACATTGGGAGGCCGAGGTGAGAGGATTGCCTGAGCCTGCGGGTTCGAGACCCACCCCGGCAACTTGGTGAGACCTCGTCTCTATAATAAATCAAAAACTAGTCGGGCGTGGTAGCGCACGCCTGTAGTTCCAGCTACTCGGAAGGCTGAGGCGGAAGGATCGCCGGAGCCCAGCAGGTCGAGGCTGCGGTGGTCGGGAGCGGCCACTGCACTCCAGCCTGGGCGACAGAGTAACACTCCGACTCAAAACAGAAAAGTGTCGAGTAAATGTTAACTATTCATATAACTGTCAATAATTATTATTGTAACGACATTGTTATTCTTGTCATCATTTTTGTTGTTAGTATTAATCTTGTTAGTGGGCCAGTGGGCCACTAGGGATAATGGGGAAGGTTCCCTCCCATCAGTACCCTTACCCACATGCACATGAGCCTTCAGATCCAAATGTTGAACTAATAAAAGTGGCTGAATGAAGTGTGTGTGTAATGGGGGAAGGGGTGGGTGTAAAGATAGAAAGCAGTCACAAACTGCAGCCCTGGTTAGCACAACACAGAGCTCCCCTACTGAGAAGGGACAAAGTCAAATTTAAGCACTTCCGGCTTTCATGTTACCTGTGTGGGAGGATAAAACTTTAGAAACAAACAAGGGAAAAGGATAAAGAAATATTAACCTTTTTTTTTTTTTGAGTGAGAGTCACAACTTGTTGGGCTCAGGTGATCCTTCCACGTCAGTCTTCCGAGTAGTTGGAACTATAGGCATGCGCCACCACGCCCGGCTAATTTTGGGATTTGTTGTGGAGACGAGGTCTTGCCTGGTTGCCTAGGCATAAAGTATTAACATTTTATATTTTCTTTTTTTTTTTTTTTTGAGTTGGAGTCTCACTCTGTCACCCAGACTGGAGTGCGGTGGCCGGACTTTATCTTGCAGAAAATGTCTTTAGACTTTATCTTGCAGAAAATGTCACATTATTATTATTATTATTTGAGTTGGAGTCTCACTCTGTTACCCAGGCTGGAGTACAGTTGCTGCTCCCGGCCACTGCAGCCTCGACCTGCTGGGCTCTGGCGATCCTTCCGCCTCAGCCTTCCAAGTAGCTGGAATTACAGGCGTGGGCTACCACGCCCGGCTAATTTTTTATTTATTGTAGAGATGAGGTCTCGCCAAGTTGCCCAGGCAGGTCTCGAACCTGTGGGCTCAGGCAATCCACTCACCTCGGCCTTCCAAAGTGCTGGGATTACAGGCTGAGCCACCGAACCCGGCCAATATTAACATTTTAAAATAAATTGAAATAAAATAGATCCATGGGGACCTATTGATGACATGATAATCCAGCAATCCAGGTTTCTCTGGGATTGGAGGCAGTGCTTTTGGGCATGTTTGGAATTTGTCCACTGCCCAGGGCACAGGTTAGAAAAAGAGCCATAGAAAAAAGGGAAACTTGGCAGGCTGCCTTCATATTTTAAGTTTTAGCTTTTTAGAAAACTGAAATAATAGCATTAAAGAGACAAATTATTCACAAATCATTAATAGCAAATGTTGAGATGGTAAGTAAGAAAGATCATGAAAGTTGGTACTGTTGCCAGGCGTGGTGGCTCATGCCTGTAATCCCAGCATTTTGGGAGGCTGAGGCAGGAGGATTGCCTAAGCCCACCGGTTCAATACCAGCCTGGGGAATATGGTGAGACCTTGTCTCTACAATAAATAAAAAAATTCGCTGGGTGTGGTGGTGCACACCTGTAGTTCCAGCTACTTGGAAGACTGAGGCAGAAGGATTGTCTGAGCCCAGTAGGTCAAGGCTGCAGTGGCTGTGAGCTTGCCACCCGCACTCCAGCCTGGGCAACAGAGTGAGATTCTGACTCAAAAAAAAAAGTCTGTACTGTTTGTAAAACGAACTGTCTAAACACAGAGGAAGAAATTAGATTACTTTTTCAACCTTTCTAGTCTAGGCATCTTAAACAAATTCTGTCCGGCAGGATGATTTTTAAACTTTTTTTTTGACAGCAACCCACAGTAAGAAGTATTCTAGCCGTGCTCGGTGGCTCAGCCTGTAATCCCGCGCCTTTGGGAGGCTGAAGTGAGTGGATTGCCTGAGCCTGCGAGTTCGAGACCCGCCTGGGCAACTCGACGAGACCTCATGTCTACAATAAATCAAAAATTAGCCGGGCGTGGTAGTGCGCGCCTGTAGTTCCAGTTACTCCGAAGTCTGCGGCAGAAGGATCCCCTGAGCCCAGCAGGTCGAGGCTGCTGTGGCCGGAAGCTCCAACTCAAAAAAAAAAAAAAAAATATTCTACGTCTCGACTCGCTGCGGCACAGGCACACACACCTAGGATTCTTCATAATTAAGGTTTCAAGAAAGAATACTGATCCTTACTATGTCATATTTTTTATTCTCTTTTTTCCCTCCTTCTTTCCTTCACTCTTTCCTCCCTCCCTCCCTTCCTCCCTCCTAATACTCCTCCTCCAACTGATTTGGCCATCCCGTTTGAAAAATACAGGTCGAGTGGGTTTTCCTAATCATTAACTTATTTCTGCGAGTAGCTTACCTATCCAGAATACAGCTAGAATTCAGCGAGCTGCCTGAAAGAGCAGGTTCTAGGCTTGACTTTTGTCTCTAGGCGTTAAGAAGTTGACCCCAGGGACCTGGGTTTCCCTGTGGGTGAACCTGAGGAGTCGGGAGCCAGGGGTGGGGAGGGACAGGTCACACAGGAGGCCGCAGAACTGCAAGGGCCGAAGACACGAGCCATCTGTCCAGGGGCATCTATTTTAGAGCAATTCTTTCCAAAATCTCCATCTTAAATATCCATCATCAGCGTGCACCTTGAAAAAGGAAGCCAATAAACAGAAACTCTGGCTTGGGGGTGGGTGACAATTCTTCCTTTGCAAGGAGGCGAGGACCCCGCGTGTCCCCCACGGGCTCCCGCGGGTCCCTCCCCTCGCCACGGCCCGGCCTCTGGCCTCGGGTAACTTTTCCCTCCAGTTTGGTGGAAGGTTACATTCGAAGAAAATAGTCCCTCCCGTCTAGAAACTTTTCAGGGACAAACAGGGCGCTGGACGTGCGGGTGGGTGTGCGTGCCGGGCGGGGGCCGCGGGACCCGCGAACGCGCGGGGGCCGCGGGCGGGACCGGGAGGGCGGGGGAGCGGGCCCGAAGTTCGGGAGGGGGTAGTGGCCGCCCCGCGGGGGAGGCGGGGGGAGCCGAGGGCCCCGGAACCCCGGAGTGGGCTCGGCTTTTCGAGCTCCGTCTTTTCCGATGGATGATTTCTTTGTGTCGTCGTGGTCTTTGGGCCTCAGACTGGGTTAAAGGAGCCATAGTAGGAGTGTGGAAAACGAGGTGACTTGAAGGGGAAAAAATGCCACTGTAAAAATATAGTTTTTCCTACTTCCTTCCCTCCACACCCCCCACCCCGCTTAAAGTAATTTAGATGTAAATAACATTTTGACAGACCCGCCCCCCCATCAGGATCCTGGTTCTGTCTTCTCCCACCCTTTGCTCCATAATAAGAGTTTGGTGGGGTAGTTGTAGTTTTTTCTGGGTTTTTTTTTTTTTTTTT
>NW_007258821.1:385887-391739 GCF_000164805.1 Carlito syrichta
TCCACTCACCTCAGCCTCCTAAAGGCGCGGGATTACAGGCTGAGCCACCAAGCCCGGCCTTTTTTTTTTTTTTTAAAGAAGGATTTATGGGAGGGGACCCCGGGGGGTTGCCCTTAATAGTTTTTTTTTTTACCAAATGGTGGCCTACTCCCCAAAACATCATCCCAGTGATAGATATTCACTTACCAGGATGGGTGATGACTTTGAGTTTTTGTTTTACTTTATTCTAATACATGTCCCTGTTTCAAGTGGGGAAGATTATGCCTAGCTCAGCGCAAGTTTTAATTCAGATTATTTTTAAAATTTCAGTGGTGAGTAATTTTTTTTTTTTTTTTTGAGTTGGAGTCTCACTCTCACCCAGACTGGAGTGCAGTGGCGGCTCCCAGCCACAGCAGCCTCGACCTGCTGGGCTCCAGCAATCCTTCCACCTCAGCCTTCCGAGTAACCGGAGTTACAGGCATGCGCTACCATGCCTGGCTGATTTTTTGATTTATTGTAGAGATGAGGTCTCGCTGCCCAGGTGGGTCTCGAACCCACGTGCACAGGCAATCCACTCACCTCAGCCTCCCAAAGGCATGGGATTACAGGCTGAGCCACTGAGACGGGCTGTGGTAAGTAATTTATCTAGATTCTTCTTGTTCAGATTTAGGAAACTTTGCTTATTGCTGTATGCATTTTAAGTATTTTTGCTGTTATTCTAACTGCTGATAGAAAACAGCCTGTCACTCTCTTCTGGTTGTTTCTGTCAACATACATTTGGAGAGTGCTTGGATCAGATACTGTTGGGTACCACAGATTAATCTGACGTGCTTCTTAGTTTCATTAGAAATAGCAGTTAGAGCCGGGCTCGGTAGCTCAGCCTGTAATCCCGCGCCTTGGGAGGCTGAGGTGAGTGGACTGCCTGAGCCCGCGGGTTCGAGACCCGCCTGGGCAACTTGGCGAGACCTCATCTCTACAATAAATCAAAAAAAATATTAGCAGGGTGTGGTAGTGCGCACCTGTAGTTCCAGCTACTTGGATGACTGAGGTGGAAGGATCGCCGGAGCCCAGCAGGTCGAGACTGCGGTGGCCAGGAGCAGCCACTGCACTCCAGTCTGGGTGACAGAGTGAGACTCCAACTCAAAAAAAAAAAAAAAGGGTCTAGGACATATGGCTGGGAGTGGTGGCTCACCTCTATAATCCCAGCACTTTTGGGAGGCCGAGGTAAGAGGATTGCCTGAGCCCACGGATTCAAGACCAGCCTGGAAACGTAGCAAGATCTCATCTCTACAGTAAATAAAATAAGTAGCCAGGTGTGCCTATATTTCCAGCTACTTGGAAGGCTGAGGCGGAAGGGATCGCCTGAGCCCAGCAGGTCGAGGCTGTGGTGGCCATGAGTGTGCCACTGCACTCCAGCCTGGGCGACTGAGTGAGACTTCAACTCTAAATAAATAAATAGACAAATAAATAGATAAATAAATAAAGGGTCTAGGATATAAAAGAGACTTATAAAATGATAGCTGTTACTGTTATTTATCTTGATGTCTTCCAAAGTGCTTTGCACATGACAAACACTCAGTATTTGTTGAAAGCATGAAGGTGCCATGTCCCATACTACAGTATGCACAGAGAAAGCACCAGAATGGGGAACTGGAACACAGTGACTTCATTTCATCAATGAAGCTCAGGGTGGAAGGGTCTTTCCTGCAGCCCTTTTACCAGATGCAGACTCTCTTGACCTTGGAATGTGAATTTCAGGGGAAAAAGTGTGCTTAATTAGCTAATAAAGCCTAACCTCTTGTCAGTGTGGAACTTGGGAAGTTTATCTAAAAATGGAAAAACTAGCCAGGCTCAGTGGCTCAGCCTGTAATCCCGCGCCTTTGGGAGGCTGAGATGAGTGGATTGCCTGAGCCCGCGGGTTCAAAACCAAGCTGGACAAGTTGGCTGGACATCATCTCCACAATAAATAAAAAATTAGCCAGCCGTGGTAGCGTTCACCTATAGTTCCAGCTACTTGGATGACTGAGGCAGAAGGATGACTGGAGCCTAGTAGGTCGAGGCTGTGGTGGCCAGGAGCGGCCACTGCACTCCAGTCTGGGCGACAGAGTGAGACTCCAACTCAAAAAAAAAAAAAAAAGTGATGAGCCGGCCCCAGGTTCCATTACATCATTCATTAGGAAAATGTGTGCTGGGAGTGCTGCAAGTCACGTGACTGATCGGAGCCTGGATTTTGTTGGTGTTTCTGCCTTTGACTATATTCAGTTTTTAGTAGACTTGAAAGAGGTTGAAGTAGAACATGGAGATCTAGCTTGTTTTAATACTGTCGGGAGGCTAAACAATGGAAACTTGTTGAAATTTATTGAACTGTTTCCTTAGATTGAAAACTTCAAGCCGGGCTTGGTGGCTCAGCCTGTAATCCCGCACCTTGGGAGGCTGAGGTGAGTGGATTGCCTGAGCCCGTGGGTTCGAGACTCACCTGGGCAGCGAGACCTCATTTCTACAATAAATCAAAAAATCAGCCAGGCTTGGTAGTGCATGCCGGTAATTCCGGCTACTCGGAAGGCTGAGGCGGAAGGATCGCCAGAGCCCAGCAGGTCGAGGCTGTGGTGGCCAGGAGCGGCCACTGCACTCCAGTCTGGACGACAGAGTGAGACTCCAACTCAAAAAAAAAAAAGAAAACTTCGGTGGATTAATTAACAGGGTTCTGAGAGATACAACATGCCAGACGCCTACTGGCCCATCGGATTGTACTTTCTTACTGATGTGATGGGACAGCAGAGAACAGTATAATGCAAGATTGCAGGGGAGTAATGCGAGAGCGGTGCTGATGCATTCAAAGACATGCAGGTGTGCAGACGAGAACTGGCCATGACCACCGTGTCCACTGGGCACTGGACTCCTCCTTTTGCTCAAGCACCCTGAGCTCCATTGAATTACAGACTTTGACAAGGTGCTGAACAATGAAATCACAAATTTGGAAGAGCATCACCAATTTTGATATGCAGGTATTGTTTCACATTTTAGTAGTTGCTTTTGGAATGCACACCTTAAGGTGATTCCCAGTTATCATGCTGTACCCATGCCATTCAATTTCCATAGTGATTAACTGAGCTGAAAGTGAACTACCCATAAGAAGACAAACATACTTGTAATTTTAGAGATGAGTAGATGAATTGCAGAAGTGTTCTAAAATTTTTCGCCAAATTTTGGACAATATTTGGATCTAGCTGGTCCAGCAAGTACATTCGTTTTTCATGAAAATACCATCATTGAAACTTAAAGTCACCATTATTAATATATACCTGTAGTCAGAAATTCAATATGCCTTGACTGATTATAATTTATTTATTTGCTAAATGCGTGCTTGCTTATTTATTTATTTATTTGAGTCGGGTGTCTCACTATGTTGCCCAGGCTGGAGTACAGTGGCAATATTACAGCTTACTGCAGCCTCAGGCCCCTGGGGCCAGGCGATCCTCCTGCCTCAGCCTCCTGAGTAGCTGAGACTGGCACACTACTATGCCTGGTTAATTTTCTTATTTATTGTAGCAAAGAGGTATTACCAAGTTGCCCAGGCTGGTCTCGAATTCCTAGGCTTAGGCAGTCCTCTTGTCTCCACTTCCCAAAGTGTTAGGATTACAGGCGTGAGCCACCACACCCAAAGTTTTTCATTAAAAAATCAGAAGAGCTTGGCCCTTTATCAGAATTAAGTTAAGATGCTTTTTACTTCAGCATTAGTTAATATTTTTTATAGATTATTCAAAATTTTTTGTAGAGATAAGGTCTCACTATGTTTCCCAGGCTGGTCTCTAACTCGCGGGCTCAGGCAATTCTCTCACCTCCACCTCTCAAAGTGCTGAGATTACAGGCGTGAGCCATTGTGCCCGGCATTCAACGCATATTTATTGAGTGCTAGTCCTTGGAGATACCTCAGTTCTTGCAGTCTGTAAAGGTGCTATTTATTAAGGATGTAATGAGAGCCACAGATGTAATTTAAAATTTTCTAGTAGCCACAATAAAAAATTAAAAATAATGGATAAAATTAATTTTAATAACATTTTATTTCACCAAATATATCTAAAATAGTATCATTTTAATATGGAATCAAGCTGGATTTGGGAGGCAGAGGTGAGAGGATTGCCTGAGCCCATGGGTTCGAAACCAAGCTGGACAACTTGGCTAGATGTTATCTCCACAATAAATAAAAAAAAAAATTAGCTGGGCATGGTGGCACATGCCTGTAGTTCCAGCTACTTGGAAAGCTGACGTGGCAAGATTGCCTGAGCCCAGCAGGTCAAGGCTGTGGTGGCTGGGAGCATGCCACTGCCCTCCAGCCTGGGTGACAGAGTGAGACTCCAACTAAAAAAAAAAGAAAAGAAAAGAAAAATCGGGATGTAGCCGGGTGTGGTGGCACATGCCTGTAGTTCCAGCTACTTGGAGGGCTGAGGTGGAAGGTCGAGGCTGTTGTGGCCATGAGGGTTAAGGTTAGAGTTAGATTCCAAGTAAAGAAAAAAATGTAATCAACATAAAATTATTTTTATTAGCCAGGCTCGTTGGCTCAGCCTGTAATCCCGCGCTTTGGGAGGCCGAGGTGAGTGAATTGCCTGAGCCTGCGGATTCGAGACCTGCCTGGGCAACTTGGCGAGACCTCATCTCTACAATAAAATCAAAATGGGCCGGACATGGTAGCGCGCGCCTGCAGTTCCGGCTACTTAGAAGGCTGAGGCGGAAGGATCCCCGGAGCCCGGCAGGTCGAGGCTGCAGTGGCCGGGAGCGGCCACTGCACTCCAGTCTGGGCGACAGAGTGAGACTCCTAACCCCCCCCCCCCCAAAAAAAACAGTCGGGCTCAGTGGCTCAGCCTGTAATCCCGTGCCTTTGGGAGGCTGAGGTGAGTGGATTGCCTGAGCCTGCGGGTTCGAGACCCGCCTGGACAACTTGGCGAGACCTCATCTCTACAATAAATCAAAAAATTAGCCAGGCGTGGTAGCGTGCGCGTGTAGTTCCAGCTACTTGGAAGGCTGAGGCGGAAGGATCGCCAGAGCCCAGCAGGTCAAGGCTGCGGTGGCCGGGAGCGTCCACTGCACTCCAGTCTGGGCAACAGAGTGAGACTCCAACTCAAAAAAAAAAAAAATGCACATCATGCCATGCGTGGTAGCTCATGCCTGTAATTCCAGCACTTTGGGAGGCAGAGGCGAGAGAATTGCCTGAGCCCACGGGTTCGAGACCAGCCTGGACGACAAGGCGAGACCTCGTCTGTATAGTAAATCCCAAAATTAGCCAGACTTGGTGGCTCATGCCTGTAGTCCCAGCTACTTGGAAGACTGAGGTGGAAGGATCACCTAAGCCCAGCAGGTCAAGGCTGTGGTGGCTGTGAGGGTGCCACTGCACTCCAGCCTGGGCTATACCGAGTTAGACTTCGACTCAAAAAAAAAAAGCACGTCAGATATGTCACTCTCCTTCTTGAGACCTTAAATATACGATGAATGCACATTGAACAGTTGCTAGATGAGGTATGTAAACCACTTGGCCCAAAGTTCTGCTCACTGAGTTTGGTTCTCCTCACCTTTCCCAGTCTCTTTTTTCTGCCTCTTTCTTCCCCTTCCAGCTCTTTTTCAGTTTACTCTTCCCTGCTTCCTTTCTCTTATTGTTAGTCTCTTTGCTTTTTTTATTTTTATTTATTTATTTTTCATTTATTTATTTTTTTGAGTTGGAATCTCACTCTGTCGCCCTGACTGGAGTACAGTGGCTGCTCCTGCCACCGTGGCCTTGACCTGCTGGGCTCTGGATCCTTCCATCTCAGCTTTCCAAGTGCCGGAACTACAGGCGCACGCTACCATGCCTGGCTGATTTTTTGATTTATTGTAGAGATGAG
>NW_007258822.1:0-737 GCF_000164805.1 Carlito syrichta
TGTGGCCATGATTTCTCAAGTGCTTTTTCTCCTTTTTTTGTTGTCATCCCCTGAGGAGTGCAGTAGCCTATCAAAGACCTAGTTTAATGTGAAGATGGTCTGTTCTAAGTCTTCCTGCCTTGAATGAACTCTGGGCCTGACTTCTTTCTCTTTCACTCCACTTGGACTAGGCATCAAATTTCAATTGGACATCACTGCGAATGGCCTCAGGGCATAAGGAGTTTTGGTGCTCTTCAGCATTCCACTTGTGAATCTCAGGTTACATCAGATTACAGACTTCCATCTCAAAATCGATCTGGTAGTCCCAGCTGCCTTTTCAGATTTTTAATGACTTTAAAGTTTTCTTTTTTATTTTTCACTTTTCACAAAATTGGGCATCCCATTCCATTTTTTTTTTAATGTAGCATTTTTCTGTTTTCAGAGAAGAGGTGGTTCAAAGGACCCAATTCACCAACACCAGAACCAGTCTCCCTACTTTCTGTTCTTCACCTCTGCTTTCTGTGGACCTGGTGCATTCAAGGCTTAGCGTTTCTTAGAATCTACCATATAGAATATCTTCTATCAGAGTCCTCTTTTCCTTAGATGGTTAGTTTTCAGTTTCCTCAGCAATTCATGATGTAGCTGGGTGGCTATCTTTTTTTTTCATGTGGACTCAATCCATTTATATTCCTTTACACTGATTTTAATGGTACTTTGGAAAGAGCAAAAATAATGGCCTCTTTTCAATCTATCATGCT
>NW_007258822.1:2042-21914 GCF_000164805.1 Carlito syrichta
CAGGCTTGAGCCATTGCCAGAAGAGACTTCTACACATTTCTTTTACTTGGCCTCCTTCCGAGTTCACACAATCCTCAAGGCAGCAAGAAGGGTGAGTTTCCTTACATGACTGTCTACGAATGCATAGTGGACAGAACGCTAGACTGGAAATCTGCTGTAGCCTTAGCTATTTATTTGAACTTGAAAATGTTTTTAACCATGCTGGGCTTTAGTTTGCTCATTCGTCTTCCTTGTGTTGCTATTGTGGACTCAGTTTTGGTATCATGTTACATTGATGTCAGGTCAGTTGACAACCATCAAGAGTGGATTTCATCTTATCGCAATCCAGTGTATTTTCTTTGACGGGAACATGAGATGGGGGCGCAGCTAATTCTTAAAAATCCTCCAAAATTTCATGGAGGTGAGTCAGATGTGTTAGCACCACTGTCTAATGGAAATTTTAAATCTGATGACAACACATCTGTTTTTAAATTTCCAGCAGCTTCATGGGTATTTCTCCTGCCCCATCTTGTTCTACTTGTGCTGAACTCTTGTAGTTTGCAGAAAATACTCGCTCATACCTCATCCTTTATTTGTATTTCTCCCTCGGCACGCCACAAGACATCCCTACCCCCTACACCTCGGCATCCCCTACTCCCCACACCTCGGCATCCCCTACTCCCATCCTTCATGTGTGTCCTTACTCCCTCAAACTTCGGCCAAGTGGGAAATGTCTTTAGGCAGCGTTCCCCTTGTCTTGCCTGGACCGTTCCTGTGGAAGCCGCCTCTGTCCTCTGTCCTTCCTCATCACACCCTGGGGTAACTGTCTGATGATTCATTTGACTGAGACCTTGAGACCAGAGACTACTTTTTTTCTTAATCCGTACCCCTGCCCATGCTCTATCGCAAAATTAGGTGCTAAATTCATGTTTGTTGAATGGGATTAAGTGTAATTAAATAAATACCTCTGGGCAGCTGAAAATGTACTTCTGAGAAACTCTCCCCACTTCTCCACTTCTTTAAAGAGTAAATTACTCCTTTGCTTGTGCTTAGGTAGTACTTCCTGCACCTCGGTGATATCATTTATCACACTGCCTTGGAATGACCTGTTTACATGTATTCATTCTTGCTAGACTGAGAGTCCTTTGAAGGAAGGGCTTGTGTCTTACTAACCTTTAGGACCTCATTGCCTTGCTCTGTGTATCTGGCTTACAGTAGTAACTATTTCTTGAGAGAATGAGTAACCATATTATAAACAGTTTCAAGACCTGGAAAAATACTCCCAAAAGAACAACTTCAAGACCCAATGATGGAATATTAGTAACTTTGATGAATTCATGGGCACATAATTTCCACAAGGTTTTTGGACTCTTCAAGGCATATGACACAACTGAATCTAGCTTACTTTATAACTAAGAATTCCCTAACATCCTGGGTTGGCCTGGCTTCAAATTGAAATTGATTGGCCATACTCACCAAAACAGAGCCCCAGCATGGATATCCTGAAGTAAATATAAAGGGGAACCTTGGATATGGTTCTACCAAGGTGAAAAGGAAAACAATTCCAAAAGAAAAGTTCATAATTCCAAACAGGATCTGGATAGCCTGTGAATAGAGGAAAAAGTCATGGTGAGGAAAAGCAAAGTGGTGAGTTTTGTTCTCTTTAGGTGACCTTCTTTTAGTTGAAATAATTTGGCAATTACCCTTTATTGTAAGTAGGGGAAGGGTAATAAAAGTCCATTTATAATGCTCTGGGTACTTTCTTAGTCACTCTATCTGGTATCTGGTAGGTAAACACCATCTAAATCCCTGGTCCTGAAAATGTGGTCCTGGCAACATTAGGATCACCTGGGAGCTAGAAATGCAGACTATCAGGCCCTATCCCATACTTTCTGAACAGAATCTCCAGGTTAGGCTGAGAAATCTGGGTCTGAATAAGCTCTTCACTCTTTAGCGTATAGATTATAAAGTTTGAGAAGCACTGAATTCTAAATCATTGTACCCGCTGGGCCTCTAGAAGATATGGACTGTCTGAAAAACCCTTCTGCAGATGACCAATCTTCTGAGTCTGTAGAGATATGGTCACACGCCCCATGCCAGGCCCAAAGCACCCTTGTCTCTTCTGTTTATGTTTTCTCTCCCTCCCCTGTGCCACACTTGTGGTGCTTTGCAACACTGAGCAGAGGTTTGACAAATAATTCTAGGGAAGACTGATGAGAATGATATAAAAAATGCAAATTATACAAGGTATAATAAGTGTACAATCTGCTCTCCTTTATTCTCAGTCCACTTAGTCTGAATAATCTCATTTACTGAGTAGGAACTATTCCTTTTAAGTTGGTGAGTCCTAAATGATACCTTTTTCTGTCAAGACCAGAGCCACATTTTTAGTTCTTGTCAAATATCTTCACTTGAATGTTCCACTAATACTTCATATTCATTCACATTGTCTTAAGGACGAATTGGTAAATAAAATAAAATTAATATTTATGGACTAGGTCAATGAATCAGTGGAGAGATGAGCACTTATGGTATTAAGAAAATATTCCTACAAAAACACCATAGATAAAAGCACCATGTTATGCTGTCAACTATGAATTCTGTTATTTTTATTGGGGAAATAGAAAACTTTAGAATGCAATAATCTAGGATATAGAGTCTGACTTATTGACTTCTGTTTTGTTTTGTTTTTTTCCCCTCTAAACTTGACTTGTCAAATCTCATAGCTGGTCAGTTTGGGGATTGTGATCTTTAAGAACTTAAGGACCTTGGCTTACTTGTCTTATATTTTTCTCTCTACAGAATCTTGTACATAAATGGTATAGAAATGTTATCCATACTTCCTGAGTTCAACAGAAATCAAAGTTGGAATTGGCTTCTATCTCAACACATGTGCCAACAGGTAGTTTTCAAAATCTTTTTTTCCTGCCTCAGTAGAATATACATAAGAACAAATCTTACCCTGAAGATTCTCATTTTTGTAGTAAAAAATTTTTGCAAGGGGTTTTGAGTCCCATAGGTTTTGGCTGAAAGTTCTGTTGCTGAAACTTCTGGAGCTATGATCTCCGGAGGAAATACCAGAAACACAGGACTGTGTGCAGCGCTTGAATCCATGATGGTGAAGTTGATATTTTGAAATTAAAGAAAATAATTTAGTTGGTTCTTCAGTCATACTATGTTCTTTTCCTGTACCCAGCTGTCTGGAACACTGGCCTTGCTGTGGTTTGTCTTGGAATTATAGAACCATAGAGTCACAGAGTCATGGAATTCCAGAACTGCGCAAGATCCTAAGACAGTAAGTAAAGTGTCTGAGACGAGGGATTGAAGGGCCTGACTTGGTTTGATCAGGAACTCACTGTGGCCTTGGGCGAGTCACATCCTCCTCTCTTGATTTCCCCTTTCTCATATGTACATTGACCAGGTTGGACTAGGTGACCTACACAGAAAAACATTTTAGTTCCTAAATAAATGGCTTCTCTATCTTCAGACAGGTGGTGGACAAAAACTCTCAGACCACAGAACAAATTAGCCACTTCCGGAAATACACACCCCATCCATTTAACCTGTCACTTTCGAGTTTTGCCACTTGAACCGAGTAGCTTTAGCTGTGTAACAAACCCCTTGAAACTTGGTGACTGCAGACAACCCCAGCATTTGATTTTGTTCACAGTTCTGTGTGGTCCTAAGGTGGATTCTTCTGGTCTGGTTCTACTCAGCTCTTCTCTCCCGTAGTCCACATATGAGTTCAGATGGCCTTGGACATGTATCTGGCATTTGTTCTCCTTCAATTTGCAAATGCTTTTCAAATCTCTGCTGAGTACCATGCACTAATGCCCCATTGGCTAAAGCAAATTACATAGACAACCAACCCAGATTCAAGGGGTAAGGAAATAGACCCCATAATGTCTTCATGGGAGGATCTGCACTGTCACAATATTGCAAGGACATAAATGAAGGGAAGGGAAGAACTTGTGTCTATTCGTAACTTGACCTTGTCGTTCTCTGGTGCTTCCTGTTAAGATCAGGTCTTCATTGAACCTCATAATGTAAAAACCTGTAGCCTCTTGCCAGTTAGAACATTTTAAAACCCCACCCCCCTCTTACAATTTCTTCTCTCTGACTTTTCTCTCATTCAATTTTCTACAGACATAGAATCCTAATGGTGATTATCTGTCATGAACATCATCTGATGTTAGGTTTGTGTTCTCTGAGTTAAGCATACTTTATTGAAACATGCATTATAAAATACTACTTCATCCTTATGACTCATATTTTAATTTTACTCTAGACCTTTCCTAGTTTATCTATTTTTTCCCTCTAAGCATGATGACAAGAACAATGTTCTAATAACTATCTGACAAATGACTGAAAAATTACTTTTTAAAAATTTTGTTTTAATTCATGCAAGTTAATTCTGGTGATACAGTGGAAGACTCGCCCCTTGGAGCATAAAACCCTGGAATTAATTTCAAGCCTTTAAATTTACTAGTTACGAACTAGGTTAAGTCATGTATTAACTTACATATTTATTTTAACTTACAAATTTATTAGAACATTACATTTCTTGTATGGGAATAATAATGTTATTTTGTAGGGTTGTTTTGGGTGAATTATGAAGTACCTGGCATGTAGTAGATGCCAAATAAATAGTAATAGTAAACAAAATAATAGCAATAAGTATTATTTCTTTTATTGTTGCCATTCTTATCATGATAGGCAGATACTTTGCCTTGCTTGATGCTTGCATTATTTCCAAAGCTCATTTTGGTTACTTCTTTATCAGCTGAATGTATTTCTCTGAGCTTAGCTACAAAGAACACTGAAGATGTCACACTGAGACAATTCAGATGTTATTTTACCCCCTTTCTCCACTCCAGGGTGGCTGTGGAACTCCAAGGCCTCCTGCTAATAAATCTCCTAGCCCTGTTAATACATTGATGAGACCGGGAGCGGTGATTCAAGCCTGTCATCCCAGCACTTTGGGAGGCCCAGGTGAGAGGACTGCCTGAGCCCAGGGGTTCAGCCTGGGCAACTTGGTGAGACCTTGTCTCTACAATAAATCACAAAATTAGCTGGGTATGGTAGCACGTGCCTGTAGTTCCAGCTACTTGGAAGGCTGAGGCGGAAGGATCGCCTGAGCCCAGCAGGTCGAGGCTGTGGTGGCCGGGAGCGTGCCATTGCACTCCAGCCTGGGTGACAGAGTGAGACTCCAGCTCAAAAAACAAAACAAAACAAAAAACATTGATGACACGTATCTGCTCACTACTTTTCTTTATTTCCATATCCTTAGATTTCTTCTTATTTTTCAATCCTCCAGAAGCTACTCTTTTTGTGGGACTTAGTCTTAAGGTGGTATATGGAATAATATAAAATATCTTTGTATTCCAGAGTCCCCGAGTCAAGCTTTTATTTTAAGCTTCTTATTGCTAGCTATTTTAAAGAAGTTATGATGATACAAGTGATCAGATAAAGTTCTCTGATCCATAGTCAATGGGATCAGGCCTCTCCTCACAGCCTCTTTTCTGAGTCCCTTGCTAGCTAGTTCTAAAACAGGCTCTCTCTGTTTTTAATCTGTGCTTTTAAGTTTCTTATCTTTCTCTCTGTTGTAAAAGTTTAAAAAGACCCACATCCATACTCTGGAGAGGACAACCTTAGCAGTCAACTGGTGTGACCAGATGTCACCCGATTAGAAGTCCCTGACTCTTCTGGTTCTTTCTTATTCTTTAAATTATAATGAATAATTTCTTTAAATCTTACCTCATGAATGATGATAAAACCCAGTATCCCTCTCAATGTCTCCAGATGGTTCTTGGAAAGAACAACCGGATATGAGGGAAACAAGGTGGAGTGGGGGGTGGGGGTGGGGGGCTTCTTTTGTGCTTAATGGCCTCAGACTCCGATATCCTGCATGTACGGAATTCTCAGTTTCTGCTACATGTCTGAGCGTCTTTGTATGATGATGACTCTTTTCCTCACTGCGTCGTCCTGCCAATCACCCTCCTGATTCTTCACTACCCTAAAATGATGCTGATACAACATTGCATGCATAGTGTACTTTACAAAATAATAATAGCAAATGTTTCTACGGCACCTACAAAGTTTGGCACTGGGGATTTCTTGCTAGCTGTATCTTCTGACATAGATACACGTTTTTGACTTGCACGTTGATATTAGATGTTCCCTTTGTGACCACCCAGGGATGTTATGCTCAAAGGGAAAAAAGGATATACTGCTTCACGTGGTCAGATGGGTTTTTATGCCCCCATTCCTGTTCCCACCCTCCAAGAAAACGAGTGTGTATTAGTCTTCTTAGGCTGCTATAACGAAGTACCATGACCAGGTAAGTTAAGTAACAGAAATTTATTTCTTACAATTTTGGAGGCTGAGAAGTCCAAGGTCAAGGTGTCAGCCAGTGTGGTTGCTTGTGAGATCTTTCTTCTGGGCTTGTACATGACAGCTTTATTGCTGTGTCCACACATGGCCTTTCCTCTGTGTGTTTGCAGGAGTGCATACACAAATGAGAGAGAAAGAGAGAGAACTCTCTGGTGTTTTTTTGTTTTTTTTTTAATAAGGGCACTGATTTCATCATGAGGGCTCCACCCTCACATCCTCATTTAAACTTTGTATCTTTAAAGGCCGTATCTCCCAATATCATTGCATTGGGAGTTTGAGCTTCAAGCTTCAAGATATGAATGTGATGGTGGGGGCACTGTATGGTTCAAGTTCCGCTCAGTTGCTGCCCTTGATACCAGTAAATCAAAGGGGCAGGGAACTGGTAGAAAAGTTTATTTCTGAGCTCAAATTCAGGGAGCAGAGTCAGACTCGAGGTCTTTCTAAAATGGTTCTGCTCACCCTTTAGGCTTTTACAGTTCACTTTTATAGTCCAGGATTGTTAGTACCTATACATTAGCCACGTGACCAGCAGAGCATTGTATAGAACTTGAGTTTCAGCCGCATTTATTGATAGTGACATTTTTCGGTCCAGACTTCCTGGTGCCAGGTATCAGAGGTATCTCATGGCTTTTATCAGTAGGGCCTGACAGAAGCAGGGATCAAGCATGCTTGAAGACTTAAGGGCCCAAGACTTCATGCATTACTCAAAAGTTATACAAAGTTATACAAAGCTTATGATTACATTGATACAAAAGTTATATAATTCACAAGGTTTAGGAGTACATGGATACTATATTATTCAAACTTATGACCACTCAGAAAAAGGGAGTAAAAGGAGATTTGCATCTTTCAGTTGAAGGGGCATAGACTACAGGGAAGTCAAGCATCCCCTGAAGCTACTCACTGGCAGTGCATAGGAGATAAGGAGAAGCACACCTTTTACTAGCTATCAGAAATATTGTTCAAGAATGTACAGGAGCGCTTGTGCCTGGCCATGCCCCTGCTCTAGGGGCTGTGACAATATGGACAGACATTAGAGGGTCTCTGTATCAGTGTCATCGTTCAGTACATAGCAGGGAGGTAATTTGTATAACTCAGAGTAAAGAGAGAGAATCTTTACTGGCATAAACTAAATCAAATGTATGCCATGAGAAGCAATAACTACTAGTATAGCTACCAGTAAGATAATTAGTTTTATAGGTGTTATATTATGGAAGAGATTGAGTATCTACTCTGTGCTTGATATTCTTTTAAACACTATACATGCATTCATATTCAATCTTCACAACAACTCTGTGCTGGATAATATTCCTCTTCATCTTTTATAGATGAGTAAACTTAGACACAGAGAGTTTAAGAAACTTGCCCAAAGAATCCAAGGTAGTAATGTTGCTGAGTCAAAATTATGATCCGTTTGGTTTGCACTTAGATTCTATGGGCTCAGTTTGAAGCTTCAAAGTTTTGCCTTGAGGACCTAAAACTTTCTCCATTGATGTGTAAAACCTTAAGTCTGCCTTGCCACCCCACACTGCAATCCTAGAGAAGGCCAGAGAGGCAGAAAACTACCATAGGACCACAGAGAAAAAGTGGTACGCATTAGTGGGAGGAATAGAGTGAAAGATGGGAAGTCCCAGATATCCAAAGAGAACCTTGTGAATTCCTGTATAATCTAATGGATGAAACGAAGATCTGCTCAGGACTCTCTGTGTCTGTGAGATTCACTAAGATTATTCGCCTTTTAAGAAATGGAATGTGCCTGCCTGCCTTTCCGGGCATTACAAGCACAAGTGAGGGGTTTCCAAAATATAGATGATTCTTTCCCAGAGAGGATCTCTGCACCACATTTTTTGGGGGGCGGGGGTAGATTAGAAAATATAGTTTATTTAGAAAGTAAATTAGAGAGAGAAAAACCACATTTTGAAAGATTAAGGAACCAATAAACCAATTCAAATTGAAGCTGCCTCCATGACTTGTGTAGGGATGACTGGTAAAAACTTGGAACTTTTTTTTAAGGCCCAGAAACATCAAAGGGTTGGGAAAGAAATGAAACTGGGAATGTTCTCCGAACTTAAAGAGTCTTCCGCTTTCTTTGGATTGCCAGGGTATAAACATGACAACTTTAATCTGATGGCAAATATTCCCCAAACGACTATATAGTTCAGTAGCTAACAGATCCGAAAAATTCTAGGATTTTTGGTTCCACAGCTGCAATTCTGAAATTGAAGACTTCAGTCTTAGCAAATACTTTTCTCATTGGTTCAATGTTTTCAGTAGCTCCCTTGGTCTTTCTAATTAAATTTATCACAGAGTTCTAATTTCTCTTTAACTTTGTATATTGTCTATTTTTACCCGTGTGATATACTAGGTAATGATTTTATTTTGTCAGATTTGTTTCTCATACTCTGTCGTGTACATACCTTACCCGTAAGTCTAGATGTAGTTACTATTTCTTGTTGACTAGGTCCAGTCAGCGTAATGTAATCGATGTAACGGAACAGTGTGACATCTTGTGGAAGGGAAAGGTAATCCACATCCCTGTGAACGAAATGATGACATAGGGCTAGAGAGTTGAAATACCGGTGATCACACCACAGCACTCCACCAGCTTGGGAGACCGAATGAGAGACCGCTTATCTTAAAAAGATAAAGAAATAAAAATAAAAGTAAAAAATTAATAGTCCAGACCCTTTCTCCTTCCAACACTGCCAAAACCGAGGCTCCTCGAGAGAACAAGTCCCTGGTCCCCATGAAGGGATCCTGCCCGTTCCTGCTGCAGACCCCAGAAAGGTGTTCAGGGGTTCAGAGTCAGCTGGGAAAAAGTGGAGTGGGCCCTAATGCGGTCAAAGGGGGCATTAGGGCCCACAGAGGGGGCAGATTTTCAGCTGCTGGCCTCAGGACCTTCCTACAATTATTGATTATGCACTCCTTCCTTCTGGGAGAATGCGCCTGGGAGCCCCGGACTGCCTCTGCAGGATGATGGAGGGACTTATTTGTGCTTTTAAAAATAATTGAATGCTACCAGAAGGAAGACTGGATGGTGATTTCTGTAGAGGATGCAAATATGACACAGTTTGGATTATTTCCAAGAAGGTAAGAGGACGGCAGTCATGCATTGTGATTACAAAACGTGAAGGAGGTGGGGAGAAATCCCTAGAAATACCTTTTATAGCACTTTTGAAACAGGAGAGCAAAGCATGGAAGCTAATGGGGGTGATGAAAATTGTAGAAAGAAGGGGTGACTAGCAACTCCAAATATTGGGTTAACATTTGATTCGTTTTCATTTTATTTTAAATAAGGACAATTTTTTTTTTTTTTTTGAGTTGGAGTCTCACTCTGTCGCCCAGGTTGAAGTGCAGTGGCACGCTACCGGTCACCGCAGCCTCAACCTGCTGGGCTCAGGCGATCCTTCCGCCTCAGCCTTCCAAGTAGCCAGAACTACAGGCACCCTACCCGCCCTGCTAATTTTTGATTTATGTAGAAACAAGTTCTCGCCAAGTTGCCTGGGGTGGGTCTTGAACACGCGGGCTCAGGCAATCCACTTGCCTCGGCCTCCCAAAGTGCTGGGATGACAGGCTGAGCCACTGAGCCTGGCCAGGACAAGTTTTTTGAGCGTGTCAAAAAGACCAAAGAAGAAGAGAACTGAAAAAATGTGATTAGGCTTGGAAGATGGACAGTAACTGGCTTTTGATAGCACAAAATCCTTTAACCACAGAGGATGAAATTATGTCATAAGGATTGAGAACTGAGGTGTGAATACAGGTCTAAGGAAGGAAACTAACACTTCACTCATTACACTAGAATTTGTCATATTTTCTATGATGATACTTGTGTCTCTGCCCTTTCCTGACTTCTACTTTCCTGTCTCTAGGATGTTTTATCCACTCCCCACCGCCCCCTACATCCATCACATTCTGTACTAATTGCCACATTCCACCTCAGTAGTTGAACAAACAGTGCATCTAACCTCAATATATTGAGTGCATCTAACCTCAATATAGACATAGAGAGGGAAAGTAAAAGAACTGGAGACAGAAAAACAAGGGAATGGAGGGAGCGATTTTTGTTTCTTGCTGACTCTTTTGGTTCATGAGCCCTTTGAGAGCTTGTAGAGGCCTCTCCCCAGTTGCTTTCTGAACCTCTGTAATGCACAAAGGAAGCAACAAAAAATACTAGCACCAAAGAAAAGGAAGTCTTTTAAATATGAAGTTGTAAAGTGAATTGGTGATAACAAATGGGAACATTAACTTCAATGACCAAAAGTTTACGTGCAAATTATTCCCTCACACCCATAAAGTGCCAACATTTGATTTGTTTTCATTTTATTTTAAGTAAGGACAAATTCTCGGAGTGTTCTGCAATGCCATTCTTTTTTTGAATTTTGAGTTAATTAGGTAGCAACCACAGTTGTGCATACAGGTTGGAGGAGACTGTGTTGTTTATGTTTTTCCCTAATTGGATTCCACTGTTGGGGGGGTAGTGTGGTATTTGGGTAAATTCTGTATGTTAGTCAGAGTCTTCAGACTGCTGTTGATATTTTGGCTCACATGAGGTAGAAGTTAAGTTCAGATCTTCTCTGTATGAATTTGAGCTAACTGGAGTGTTTGCTTGCACATCTTGTTCTGAACCTGTATTGGATAGACAGCCTAAACATGAGTCTTGTACTGAACTTTGGTCCGAAGGAGAATTTGGCTTTATGTCTTCTGATTGCAGGTCCCCTGGGTTTTGGCCTGTCCATTTCATGTCTCCTGGTTTGATGTCTCTTGCTCGCATATCTTCTTTTTGTATAGTTCTGGATTGAAAGTCCTCATCTTGACTGTCTTGAGATAGATCATCTTGTAATTGACAGTCGAGGTTATATGGGGCTGAGGTATGCTGGTTTTGGACTCCTTGGTACAGAGCTCTCTGTTTGACGGCTTCTTTCTCTAATAGATCTTGGGTTAGCCAATTTAGGGAGTGCTGCATTTCAAATTGCCATTCCTGTGTTTTCCAATCTTTGTTTCTCCAGCCTTGAGTTCTCCAGTCTTGGAAGTTTTGGCCAAAAGATCGCCAGTCTTGGGTTGTGGAGTCTGGAGATTGCTCTTGGGGGAATTGCCAGAATTGGTAGTCCTGGACTCGGGATGCCCAATCCAGGCATAACTGCTTTGGAGTTTTCTCCACTTGAGCTTGTTGTCCTTCAGCCTGACGGTTCTGGGATTGTTCCTTGGTGGATTTCTCCTCTTGGGCCCGCGCATCTTCAGTGTGCTGATCTTGGGTTTGTTGCTTCGGGGGCTGCTCCTTGTCGGTCTGCCCATCTTCATTTAGTTCATCTTTGGGTTGTCCCTTTGGGGACTGCTCCCCTTTGTCCTGCCGATCTTCATCTTGCTGATCTGGAAGATGCTCCATGGTTTGACCCTGTTGGACTTGCTTATCGATGGAGTGTCTTTTTGAGGATAGCCAGTTTTTGATTCGCTGGCCTAGAGCTCTCCGCCTTGGAGATTGCCGGCCTTTGCTTTGCAGGTCTAAGGAATGCCTCCTTCGAAATTGCCAGCTTTTTCTTTGAAGGTCCAAGGAATGTTGTTTTGAGAATTTCTTGCCGTGGAGTCCTGCATCAAATTTCCAGTCTTTGGTCCCTTCAGTGACTTCTGATTGAATGTCTTGATACGCTACTTGTAAAAATTGTTGGTTTCCAGGTTGAATGTTTTGCGGTTGAAGACCCGGAGATTGCTGAAGTAGGTGTATGTTAGGGAGCTGCACAACACGGGATGTTGGGGCTACTGATAGCAAGGCTTGTGCTGATGGGGATTGGGAAAGCATGTCTTGGGATGGCGTGTCTTTGGGTGGTATGTCATGTGAGGGCAGGTCTTCAACTGTCAGGTTATAAGACCGTGTGGCATGAGATGGAGGCTTAGCTAGCATGGGTTTTACCCAGTGGGCTTGCACTAGTGCAGCTTGAGATGGTGGAGCTTGGGATGGCAAATCTTCAAGAGTTAGATCTGGAAGTTTTAGTATGGAGAGGGATGGGTGAACTTGGAGTGACAAAGGTTGGTCCTGCAACAACTGAGTTTGCTTTTTGGGACGTTGTAACACCGCAATTTGTAGGTCTTTGTCTTTTATTTGTTCAAATTTAGAGTCTTGCTGAATGTGCATCAAATTTTCTGAGGACCTTTTACTTACTGTGGGAGGCAAAGGTTTCAGCTCAGTTTCTTCCTCTAAAAATTTGAAAGGTGGAGGGATACTTTGCTGTTGTCCATCTGTCACAGGTGCAGAAAGTGTGCAGTCACTATCCTTATTTTCATTAGATGGTTTTTGACTTGGGTTGGGAAGCTGAAGGACTCAGAGAGACTCTTAACTTGAAGAAAGCATAGCCTCCAAAGAAAACAACTTGTGTGTTTGTTGTATTCTCATTTGAAGGCTCCTCTTGAAGTTCACATTGTAACTTAGCATTTTCTTCTGGGGCAGGTTGTTCCTTATTTTGAGTAACATCCGAAGGCAAGAAGAACACAACTGTAAAACCAAGGGGGCAGGGTCATTAATATTACAGGATAATCTGTGGTATTATTTTCTTTTTCTTTTACAAATTACTTTTCATCGTTGACTTAAGAAAATAGACAAGACATAATATCTCAATGAGAAGTCAGAAAACAAATACCAGTCTGGCTTTTACCATCAACTCATCAGGTATTATCTTGGAAAAGTCATCACCTCTCATTTTTTGTCAAGTATTGAACAGAAGAATTTGTTTAATATTGTCTCAAATATTTCTCCCATACTTAATATGATAAAACTTCTGAGACATTTAAAATCATCCAGTCAATATTCATATATATTCATTTTTAA
Organism: Carlito syrichta; assembly: GCF_000164805.1. Classification (NCBI taxonomy): domain Eukaryota; kingdom Metazoa; phylum Chordata; class Mammalia; order Primates; family Tarsiidae; genus Carlito; species Carlito syrichta. Next base: position 15,232 of record NW_007258822.1, read on the forward strand.
TCTACAATGATTTATTGATCACTTAGATGAACTAAATGCTAGGGATCAAAGATAATTAGATGTAGGTTTTGCCCTTCAGATGCTCACAATTATAAGTAAATGAACATATAAGTAGATAACAATAATACAATTCAGCAAATGCTATTGTAGTAATAGGTACTAAGTACTTTATGGGAACTTAGAAGATGACTGAATTCCAAGAGAGCCAGACAGTGCTTCACAGAAGAAATAGTATTTATGTCTTGACAAGTGAGTAGGAATTACTCAGGAATAGAAAATAAGATGAAATAAGGCAAGGTCAGAATCCGGTAGAAGAAAAAATGGGCACAAGAACACAAGACTGTGATACAGCATGGTGTGATGCTAGATGTGAGCAGTTAAACAATGCTAGATGACATGCTAGGCTAGGAAATTTGGACTTTACAAATGGGAGATCTATTGGAGTTTTTTTTTTAAATCAACTGATTTATTATTATATCACTAATGCATACTTGGCACAGGGTATACACTCAATACATGAAAGAACAATATTTCAAGATCTGCCAGTTGGTGGTGTCAGATGTGCTGTTTGGAAATAGTTGGTTTAGTGTTAGAAACACAGTGATCTTGAGGCTGCTGTTTTTACACGGGGAAATGTTAAACATTAATTATTCTTTTGAATCAGCAATATATGGGTGGTAAAAATGCAATGCATGTTTTAAAGCGTGTATATTTAAAAGCAAGTCTCTCTTCTTTCTTTATCTCCTAGTTTCTCTTCTTAGAGCATTGAGATCATTGCTTTAAGATTCTTTTTTTTTTTTTGAGTTGGAGTCCCACTCCATTTCCCAGGCTGGAGTAAAGGGACACGCTCATGGCCACTCCAGCGTCGACCTGCTGGGCTCCGGCGATCCTTCCGCCTCGGCCTTCCAAATAGCTGGAACTACAGGCGTGTGCTACCATGCCCAGCTAATTATTTGTCTTTTTTCTTTTTGCTGTAGAGATGAGGTCTCACCAAGTTGCCTGGGCTGGTCTCAAACCCATGGGCTCAGGCAATCTACTCACCTCGGCCTCCCAAAGTGCTGGGATTACAGGCTGAGCCACCGAGCCTGGCCTTAAGATTCTTGTGTAGCATTCCAGAAATTGTTTTAAGTGCATGCAAACATACTTGTAGACATCCTTTTTTAACCCAAATGGTGGTATACTGTTTTTATTGAATAATATAGCTTGTAGAACTTTGTACATTAGTAGCACTACAAACGCTTCACTCTTATAACAAGATCTCTGATATTCTGTTGTATGGATTTCCCATTATTTATATAGACTGGCCAGTATCAAAGCTGTTTCCAACATATTGTTAGTTCAAACAATTGCTGCAAAGAATATTCTTGTACTATTGACTTGAAGAACAAAGAGGAAGAAAAAAAATCTATGTATTTTACCTTTTAGGTTTAAAAATTTTTTTTAACTGTTAACTAATTTGTAAATATTGGAGTTTTTTAAACAGCTAAGTGACAGTATCTGCTGCAGCTGTTAGTCAATGCTTCTCATTCTTTCTCACGTTGTTATTATTATTTTTAGGGAATTGTTATTACAGCCCAACCTGCTGATTTTTAGCAGCATGTATGCTTTGTGAGGTCAGAATAGACTAGTTGTTCTATTTAAGCTGAGTGATTGGAGCTCAGTAATTACAAGAGTTATGCTCACCTAGTTAGTTAATGGCAGGCCTAGTTGAGAATCCATACATTCTCCTACATTATACATTATAATTCCCCACCCTTCTAATTAGTTTTCCACACCTGTATTTCATTCCTATTGATGGATCATTTATGCGAGAACAAATGGTACTTCTGGGAGATTTCTATATTTTTACTCATTCCCAAACTTTTGTTTCATTTGACTTTTAATGTATTCTTTCATTAAAAGAGAGATACGGAAGGATGGGTTATAGATTCTCTATTTATTCAAGCTCTTAGGTGCTATGCTTTAAAATTTCCTCATCCTTAATGATAAATAAGTGATTACCAGATGCTAGACAAGGTTCCAAAGTCATCTCAAGTAAATATTATAACATCCCTATGAAGTTATCATTGTTTTACAACTGAGGGAACTGAGGTCCAGAGATGTTAAGTAACCAGACCAGTGTCATGGAGCTGTTAGGATTTATACATTGCAGTCGAATCCTAGGTCCTGTGTTTTCCTCTCTAATCTAAGCTTCCTTGTAATAATCACTTCAGAGACTCATTGTTTCAGGTGTCTATGACTGAATACCATATGAAATAATGCTATTTTCTAATAGCCCTTTTGAAACGAATTTATATTTTGGAAAGTATTCAGAATTTTTTCCTCAATGTGAAGAGTAGATGATGATAAATGTATGGTTTTATCTGTCGCTTGGGGGCAATAAAAGCATTACATTAATGTCTTTTATTAGCTATATCCTTTTTATATCACCCAAGGTTTTTTTTCCTTTTTCTTTTTTTTTTTTTTTCAGAGTTCTTTCTTTTTTACTTTTATTCTAGATTCAGGGGGGTACACGGGCATATCCGTTACATGCTTTTAAGTGCAGTAATTGGCACAGAGAAATTTATCTGTAAATATAAAGAGTTCTCTTTCCTCTTCTTGAGATTAGGGTGCATATTATATTATGTTTTCATCCCCTGGTGTACTTCGCACATTACCATGCCATGGTAGCTTAAAAAGCTCTACTCACTGAATTCAATTGAATAGTTACTTCGTGTGAATAATTTGTTTTAATATTGCTCCTAAAGGGCTTCCTTCAGAGTTTTATAATATATAATATGTAAATAATACAATAAAGATGTGAGCATGAGATGAAAAATTACATGTTTTTTTAAGAAGTATGTAAAACAGGGTAGATTTACAGGTAACATCATATTTAAGGGTGAAATATTGGACTTTTTCACCCTAAGATCAGGAACAGGGGTAAGCACTTATTTTAAACATTGTACTGGAGACTCTACACAGTATAATAAGGCAGTAAAAATACAGCATGAAGTTTGAAAGTAAAAATATTTTTATTAATAGATAAAATGGTTGTCTACCTAGACAATGCTAGGAATTCTTTTTTTTTTTTTTTTTTTTTTGAGTTGGAGTCTCACTCGGTCGCCCAGACTAGAGTGCAGTGGCCGCTTCCAGCCACCGCAGCCTCGACCTGCTGGGCTCCGGCGATCCTTCCGCCTCAGCCTTCCCAGTAGCCCGAATTACAGGCATACGCTACTACGCCCAGCTGATTTTTTGATATATTGTAGAGATGAGGTCTTGCTGCCCAGGCGGGTCTCGAACCCACGGGCTCAGGCAATCCACTTACCTCAGCATCCCAAAGGCGCGGGATCACAGGCTGAGCCACTGAGCCCGGCTGGAATTCCATTTTTTTAAAGCTACACACACTAATCAGTAAATTTAGAAGATCATAGTATACCAGTATATAAAAGCAAATTTCATTTCTTTATGTAGGAATGGACATTTGGAAAACAAAATTTTAAAATACCATGTACAATATCAAGTAAAAATTAAATAATTAGGGGTGCATTTAACAAAATATGTATAAGACTTTATATGTGCAAAATTTGTAAAATATTGCCAAGAGAAATGAAAAATAAGAAATGAATACATATTCCATGGACATGGACAGAAGACTACATATTACTAAGAAGTATACTGGTCCTAAGTAATATATAGGTTCAGTACAATTTCAACCAAAATCCCAGCAAGATTTTTGTAGGAATTTATAAACTAATTCTAAAACTTATATGGAGATTCATATAACCGCAAACAGACAAAACTAAAGTGGGAAAATTTATACCACCTGATTTCAATAATTACTCTAGCATGACCTCAGGGAAGGCAGAGGAGGAATCCCCAGAATCCTTCTCTTCACCTGGACAATACTTGTAGTGGCAGAAACTGTCTGAAGTAACTATTTTTGCAAATCTGGAGTCTAACTGAATACTTAGAGTTTCCAGGGAAGAACTTGACTGATAACTTGAGTATCAATGAGCATCAGCTTTAAGTACGATAGTGATTACCTCTCTCCCAACCTCAGCCCTGTGGCAAGCAGGTGGTCCCGTGTTCCTGGTGTGGCTTACTAGAGCCAGAGTGAGCTATAAGGACCTTGTCCTTCATCTATCATGGCTATGTGTTCTGTTTGTCCATTGCTACTTCTGATCACTGAAATAGAGGCACAGAGATTGGATGCCATTGTTACAACCCCTTCTGGTTAAACGAACTTCCAGGGAAAGCGATCCCAGTTTTCAAAGTTATTTGAAGACAAATACATATACGAGTGAATGTAAAAAGTCATTACCAATATCCAGGGAAAGATGTAGGCTCAGAGAAGACCTAGAAGAATTAAACTTTCACCTCAGGCTGATCCTTGGCACAGATAACTCTACAACAAACAATCAAAATGCCAGCAAACATCGAGGAAGGGAGACAATATTATTTCTAAAGCTAACACTGTGTATGATTCCAGTGTCCTATTTTCAACATCGACAACAAAATATTTACAAGATATACAAAGAAATGGGAAAGTGCAGGTCATCCAATGGAACAAAACAAACTGACAGAAATCATACATGAGGAATCCCAGACTTTAAACTTATTAGACAAAGACTTTTAAAAAACGGTATTAAAAGAGCAAAAAGAAGTCATGGACAAATATATAAAAATAATGTATGAGCAAAATGAGAATATCAAGGAAGAAACAAGATTTATAAAAAGGAACCAAAAAGAAGTTCTGGAGCTGAAAACTGTAATTCAGAATCAGATTTGAGCAGGCAGAAGAATCAGCAAACCTGAAGGTAGGATAATTGAAATTTTTGAGTCTGAGACACAGAAAGAAAAAAGAATGAGGAAAAGTGAAGAGACTCCAAGGCATCTGTGGGACACCATTAAGCAGACCAACATATGCATCATAGGAATTCAATAAGAAAGAAAAGGGGCAGAAATAATATTTGAAGAAATAAGGATTAAGGTGCCCCAGATTTGATTAAATACATGAATCAACAAATCCAAGAAGTTTAATAAAGTTCAAGTAGAACAAATTCAGAGTGACCCACACCAAGACACATCATAGTCAAATTGTTTTTTTTAAAAAAGAGAGATTCTTATAAGTAGTAAGAGAGCAGTGACTCATAACATATAAGGGATCCTTAATAAGATTATTAGCCAGTTTCTCATCAGAAACCTCAGAGACCAGGAGACAATAAGGGTGATGTATTCAAAAGGCTAAAAGAAAAAAAGTCTATGGCAATACTGTCCTTTAAAAATGAGGGAGACTCTAAGTGTGGTGGTGCACATCTGTAGTGCCAGCCACTCAGGAGGCTGAAGCAGGAGGATTGCTTGAGCCCAGGAGTTTGAGACTGGCATGGATAACATAGCAAGACCTTGTCTCAGAAAAAAAAAGCGACAGAGAGAAAGAGAGAGAGAGACAGAGAGGAACTCAGATGTTCCAAGATAAACCAAAGCTGAGGAAGTTCATGAAGTTCATTACCACTAAAACTGCCCTGTAAGAAATTCTAAAGTGACTCTGAGAAGAAAGAAACTAGGCAGTAACTTGAAGCCATATGAAGAAACAAAGATCTTCAGTAAATGTAAATACATGAGCAATTATAAAAGTTAGTATTACGATAATTTTAGTTTGTAACTCAATTTTTTATTTTTTACATATTGTAAAAGACAACTGTATAAGAACAATCATTAATCTACGCACGGGGTAAACATGCTTAGAGATAAGATTTGTGACATCAATCACAAAAATGGGGAGAAGGTGTATAGGAACATAGTTGTTGTATGCTATTGTAATTAAGTTGGTGTAAGTTCAAATTTTATTATTATAGTTTTAGGATGTTAAATGTTTTCCCAATAATAACTACAAAGAGTGTATTAGAAAATATGTACTAAAGGAAATGAAAAGGTAATCAAAATGTTTTACTCCAAGAAATCAACTAAACACAAAACAAGGTAGCAGTGAAAGAAATGAGGAACAAAAAAGTTATCAGGCATGTGGAAAAACTAGCAAAATGGTGGGAGTAAATTCCTTCTTCTTAATATTTACATGTAAAGGGATTAAATTCTTCAATCAAAAGACAAATCGAGTGAACAAATTAAGAGGAAAACATGATCCAACTCTATCCTGTGTAAAAGAGACGCACTTTGAGCCGGGCTCGGTGGCTCAGCCTGTAATCCCGTGCCTTTGGGAGGCTGAGGTGAGTGGATTGCCTGAGCCCGCGGGTTCGAGACCCGCCTGGGCAGGCGAGACCTCATCTCTACAATAAATCAAAATATCAGCCGGGCGTGGTAGCGCATGCCTGTAATTCCGGCTACTCGGAAGGCTGAGGCGGAAGGATCGCCGGAGCCCAGCAGGTCGAGGCTGCAGTGGCCGGGAGCGGCCACTGCACTCCAGTCTGGGCGACGGAGTGAGACTCCAACTCAAAAAAAAAAAAAAAAAGAGACTCACTTTAGATTCAAAGATACAAATAGCCTGAAAGTGAAATGATGGAAAAAATTATTCCATACAAATGCAACTAAAAGAGAGCTAGAAGTTCATTCTAATATCAGAAAAGGTTAAATCAAAAAAGGTTATGAGCGCCGGGCTCGGTAGCTTAGCTTGTAATCCTGTGCCTTTTGGAGGCTGAGGTGAGTGGATTGCCTGAGCCCGCGGGTTCGAGACCTGCCTGGGCAGG
>NW_007258822.1:22175-22612 GCF_000164805.1 Carlito syrichta
AATGGCCATCATTAATAAAACAAATAACAACAGATGCTGGTGAGGATGTGGAGAAAAAGGAACGCTTCTACACTGCTGGTAGGAATGTAGACTAGTACAACCTCTTTGGAAGTCAGAGTGGCGATTTCTGAAAGAACTAGAAATTGACCTTCCATATGACCCAGCAATTCCCCTATTGGGAATATATCCAGAGAAACTCAAATTATTCTGTGAAAAAGATCCCTTCACACGTATGTTTGTTGTAGCTCTTTTCACAATAGCAACAACATAAAACCAACCATGCTGCCCATCGAAGCTGGACTGGATAAAAAAAACGTGGTACATATACACAATGGAAAGTTACGCAGCCATAAAGAAGGACAAATATATGGACTTTGCAGCAAATTGGATGAATTTGGAGTTGATCATACTCAGTGATTTATCACAGAAACAAAGAA
>NW_007258823.1:0-26441 GCF_000164805.1 Carlito syrichta
GGCCTCGCCCGGGCCGGCCTCTCGCTGAGCCTCCCCCGGTGCAAGCGAGGCGCCCTCTCCTTGGACGCGCTTCCTTAGAAAGAGGGTCCCCCCCACCCCCAGCGCGCTCTTGCAGCCTCAGCCGCCTCGACCCCCACCCCGTCGCCGCGCCATGTTGTAGCCTCTGATGCGGCACCGGGGCTGTTCTCTCCACGCCACTTAAAATCCGGAACGCGCTCAGTTTGCCTGCAGGGCCCCCGTGAAACCTCGACGGCAAGCCCCCCTCGCCCTCACTCTTCCGGATGGGCATCACTCGTCAGATCTCTTTTTCACGGTTTGGAGTCAAGGAGACAGGGAGTGGAAATGTGTGCCTCGTCCTGGGGTCTATAGCGGATCGTAATGCAAAAGTTACGGTCGCACAACCAACCATACGTACGTTTTTCTTGCTGAGTTGGGTTCAGTAGTAGACTTGTTCTGGTTTACTTACCGGCTCAACTTACTGGTGTGCAGTGGCTGACACTTCTTGCACATGGAAAAATGCATCTGGTGTTACAAAAACTCAGTTGTAGGAGATTAACAGGCTGCTTGGTTGAAGGAAGTAGACTTGTCTAGCCCCTTTGTCTATTTGATGTCGGTTTTGTTCTTGGAGACCCTGGCTAAGGGGCATACTCCGAGCTCTTGGTATTATCCTCCTGAGGGTCGTAAGTACAGTCTCCCTGGTGCACTGTATCTTCTCAAAAGTTTTGAATGCTTGCATACAGCCCTCTGTGGAATGTCAGATGGTCTCTCCTCAGCTGGAATGTCAGAAACGCAAAGAAATGTGTGACCATGAGGACACCATGACCTATGAATGACATGCTGAGACCAGAAACCAAAATGAAGGTAGCTGAGAAGAGCGCTAAAGCCCTTAGTTTTGGTCACACTCTTACCTAAGTGAGAACTTGACCAAAGAGAGGGGGTATCAACAAAATTGTGAGAGGCCCCAACAGACCAGACCAGACCAAAATGGAGTCACTCATGCTAAATGCAACATAATCAAACTAAAACTTTAAGAAAGCAGATAGGTCCTAAAACACACTAGGTTTTGTTTTTCTCCTATTAACAGGAGATTCCAGCACTATGAGGTCCCCTCTACTCTAATCCTTACCCAAAAAAATCTAACGTTCTTGTTTCCACCTTGCAAAACCCACTATTCTGCTGTTTCCTAGTGGAATTTGAGATCAAATAAGCACACTCACAATGGTGACAGAGTGACATCAAAGCCTAAAGCTTGGGTCTATCTCTCAGAAACCAAAAGGAGGAATTGTTAAATTAAGTTTAGCCTAAAGCTGCCTCCTGAGATCCTTTCAGTCTGACCTAGAGGTTTTCCATAACCTTTCACATAGTGTACTCTAGGCTAACTGGATGTATAAACAGACCAACCTCGTCTTGTGCCAGTCACAGAGATTTGCCCAATCTCAGGTGGCCATCCATCCAAACTGGGTTCATATCAGGCAAATGCGAAGCTGTAACCAAGCTGGCTGTTCTGGACTTCTCTTCTGTTTTCTGTATGTCACTCTCCTTTTTCTGTCCATAAAGCTCCTTCCACCATATGGCTGTGCTGGAGTCTCTGAGCCTACCCAGTTCCAGAGGTTGCCAGTCCCCTAGTCATCCTTCGCCCAATTAAATTCTGTTCAATTTAATTTGCCTTGGGTTTTTATCATCAGTCACCCTATTTTACTTTCTCCCCTTTTTCTTGGCAGATGGCCTTGATTTGGCTTCACTGAGATAAAAAAACATCGAGCCCCAACACCCTCTGCCACTCTTGTCAAAGTGTTGCTGTCTACCATTCGTGTTGTGAATATTCTTTGCACACAAGGAACAGCAGTCCCTTCTCCCTTTTGAAGCAACCCTGGGGCCTCCTGGCTTCATCCCCTCATCCAGATCTTTTTCCCCTCCCTCTGCAGTAGACTCTTCTTTTCTGCCTTTCGGTTTAAATGGGTCTGACCTACCTGGATGGTTGGGGGACCTTCATTTAACCCTCCTCAAGCTGCTTCCCTTTTCCTCAGTTCTTTCCCTGCCAGCCTGCTTAGACAGAGCATCACTTATTCCTCCCTTGTCTTCAGGGTTCTTCTTGATATGCTCAGTTACCCTCTTCTCAGTCTTTGCCTCCTAAATAGTTGCTGTAATATGAAATAATCCATGGACGGCACTCAACATAATGCCTGGCATGAGGTGAGAGCTGTTGTTATCCACTGATCAGAACAGCCCGTCACAATCCCCATCCAATCACCAACGTTGTGAAATGAGTACAGCTCATTCTTCTGGAATGCTTCCCCCCACCCCAATTCTCAATTTTTCAAATTATCCTTTTCTTCAAGTAACAGGATAAGTCTTACCTGACACCTTCTAGAACCTAGGCCTGCACTCTTCAATGCAATAGCCACCAGCTACATGTAGCTATTTAAATTAAAGTTTAAGCTGAATAAACTAGAATTTTAGTTCCTTCATCTACTAACCACTTTTCAAATAATAGCTACATGTGACTGATGGCTACTGTATTAATCAGCATAGAATGAACATGTCCGTCACTATAGAAAGTTCTGTTGCACCGTGCGGATCTGGACCCTGACCATGGTGAAGTTACCAGCCCCACTAGTAACTGCTGTAGGTCTTCTCTGTGTAAGTCATTTAATGCCTAAGTGCATACGGTCCCCATATTTTTAGTTAGCTTTTCCCATATGTACCTTGTTTACTCAACTTGTTGCCTTTCAGATCAGGGTTGACTTCTGTTTCTCTCCCAGGATTTCATCAGCATAGAAAAAAGTTCTTTAAGTATTTGCCAAAGGAAGAAGGATACATTAGAGAAGAGGCTTCAAGAAGAGACTTCAAACTGAGAGAGAAAAATGGTACTTATAAGGGCAGACACTTTTATGTTCCCTCTTTGCTTTGTATTGGATCTTTCTACCCAGTGCATAATTGCTTTACGCCTACACTGAATTCTTGGAAAAGGAGCTCTAGAAACAAAAGGAAAAAATGTAAGCTTAAAGCATAATTTTCAGAAAGGATTTTCAGAAACAAAGGGAGAAGTTTCCGTTTTCAAGCAGCTGCAAATTATGTTTCTATGATTGCATTTTCACCATACAACAACAAAAAGAACTGGCACACTACATACAAGCAAACAAAAACCCACTCCAATATCACATGGACTCTTGCCCCCTACCTGCTGTCCAACCTGGAGAAGGTTTAATTGGCAGTCATTCTGGGCCCTGCTCCGATCATCTCACTCCTTTGACTCTAAATTGAAGTAAACATAAATCCAAAAAAAGGAAAACTTTTTATCTTTTGACCAAGATACACATTCATTTTAGAAAACGTAGAAACTATAAACAAACACAATAACCCCATGGAATCCCAAGACCTAGGAAATAAATCAGTTTTGACATTTGGGGTGAATTACCAGAGTTTTTATGTGTGCATACATTTTTACAAAAGATAGCTCTCACCATATCTATTATTTTGTCAATGGCTTTTGTTGTCCTCTTCATAGTTCTCTAACAAAAAAAATGTTTTTAGAATTGCTTTTGACATTTTAAAAATGCTTTATAGTTATTGCATATAGCTGTAACTTAGCTTACTCAACATACCTCATACCTTTTATGTTTATTTTGATTTATTCTTAGAAGACTGAAACCAGAGAGAAGCAAGACAGGAAAAGTCAAAATTTCATCTTTCAGGTTTGAGAAACTATTTTTAAAAAAATACTCCTCTGGCCAGGTGCAGTGGCTCAAGCCTGTAATCCCAGCACTTTGGGAGGCCAAGGTGAGAGATTGCCTGAGCCCCCAGATTTGAAAACAGCCTGGGCAACTTGGCAAGACCTCGTCTCTACAATAAATCAAAAAATTAGCTGGGTGTGGTGGCGCGTGCCTGTAGTTCTGGCTACTTGAAAGGTTGAGGTGGAAGGATACTCAGAGTGATGCCGGGGTGGCTGTGAGTATATCACTGCACTCCAGCCTGGGCAACGGAGTGAGACTCCAACTCAAAAAAAAAAAAGCCTGGCTCGGTGGCTCAGCCTATAATCCTGCGCCTTTGGAAGGCCGAGGTGAGTGGATTGCCTGAGCCCGCGGGTTCGGAGACCCGCCTGGGCAGCGAGACCTCATCTCTACAATAAATCAAAAAAATCAGCCGGGCATGGTAGCGCATGCCTGTAATTCCGGCTACTCGGAAGGCTGAGGCGGAAGGATCGCCCAGAGTCCAGTAGGTCGAGGCTGTGGTGGCCGGGAGCGGCCACTGCACTACAGTCTGGGCGACAGAGTGAGACTCCAACTCAAAAAAAAAAAAACAACAACAACAAAAACAAAACAAAACAAAAAACCCTCTGCTTAAAAATGTACTTGCATGCAAAAATACACTTTCAGATAAGGGTAAGACAGACTACATTTATAATTATGATTATTCATAATTCATTAATCCACAAGGTTTGCAATAATTTCCTGACTTTAGCTCACAGCTAACATAAAGGAATAAATGGGAAAAATGTGTTACTGGGAAAAAACTGAATTACAAAAATAGCATTCCTTCTCATTACTTAAAAAAATCAATTTTCATCATTTTCAAGTAAAAAAAACCAAATCTCTATCGGAAACATTTCTGGGAATTGCCGCTAAGACCAGTCTGAGAAATGGGAGAAAGCATAACTACAAGCAAAAGTATCGATCTGAATGTCTCCTACACCTTCTATTTTTTCTGCGTGGTTGTGGGTACATTGCCATTTAAATGGCTGTTTGCTACCTGCGTGGATAACACTTGGATGAAGAGCTCCCTATTGTGGCCCGCTCTTAGGGACTGGATAGGCAGTGTAGACAAGCGTGTGTCTCTTTCGTGTCCACCTGCTGCTTTCCCAGCTCTACTAGTGTTTGTGGAAGACAGCCTGTCCTTAGCAGCAGATCCTCCCCATGTGCTCCTCCCAGAGCCAGGGCAGCTCGCGTCTGGTTGCCTAACAGTCAAGTGACCCCGCCTAGATTTCCATGACAGCAAAATGCAGACCTTGTCCTGGTACCTTCAGCTTATGGGGAGGTGTTTACATCTTCTGGACCTGTTCGTTCAGGTTTTATGGCTCCGAATCTTTTTCTTTCTGGAATCTGGATGCTTTTCTGTACTTTGTTTCCTGCTTGCTGTCTGTGAGCTTTCTCAGCTGTGGTAGGAAGGGTGCTCATGCTGTGACCTTGAAGTCATTCATTCATCCCTTCCCCTCGGCAGTCTCCTATCTATCAAATGAGAAGCTTGGAATAGACGGCCTTGAAGTTCCTTCCAGTTCTAAAATTACAGAAGTGCCAGTGCTTATTAAGTAGCACGCAAGGTGCTACACAGCCAAACAGGAATGGGCAGAGGCATCCTTCCTGTTTTTGAAAGCTTGGAGTCTGAATCATTTCTTCCTTGTTATGAAAATGCAGTGAGATTTGTTTTGAAGTTTTGCTGTTTTTTTTTTTTTTTTGGCCTTGTTTACTTATCCCTAATAATAAATAGCTACCATATATTGAGTGCTTATAATATGCTGGGAACTCTGCTTTATTATTATTATTTATTTATTTTTGTTTTTATTTTTTGAATTGGAGTCTCACTCTCACCCAGGCTGATGGGCAGTGGCATGCTCACGGCCGCCACAGCCTCAACCTGCTAGGCTCAGGTGATCCTTCCACTTCAGCCTCCCGAGTAGCTGGAACTACAGGTGTATACCACCACACCTGGCTTTTTTTTTTTTTTTTTTTTGTAGATATGAGGTCTCACCAAGTTGTCCAGGCTGGTTTCAAACCCATGGGCTCAGGCAATCCTCTCACCTCAGCCTCCCAAAGTGGTAGTATGACAGGCGTGAGCTGCCGCACCTGGCCTATTATTATTTTTGAGTCAGGGTTTCACGCTGTGCAGTAGCACAATCATGGCTCAACCACAGCCTCGATGTCCTGGGCTCAGGCGATCCTTCCCACTCAGCCTCCTGACATGTGCCATCACACCTGGTTAATTTCTAAATATTTTTTGTAGAGATGAGGTCTCACTGTGTGGCTTAGGCTGGTCTCAAACTCCTGGACTCAAGCACCCTCCCACCTTGGCCTCCCAAAGTACTGGGATTATAGGAGTAAACTACTGTGCCCTGCCCACTCTGTTTTAGATGTGTGATTTATCCCAATCCTCAAATCATTCTTTAAAATAGGATCTTCATTATTATTCCCATCTTATAGATGAAAAAAAATGAGGTACTGGGGGGATAAGTAATTGTCCAAGATTATACAGCCGATAAGTGGTGGAGCTGGAATTTGAATTCATATCTTTCTGATTCCAAAACCCGTAAATTGTTGTACTTCAAAAAGGCAAACTTATGCTCCGTGATTACTTGTTAAGCATATGATCTCCAGTAGAATAAAGGATAATTTATTCTAGGTGGTGAGGTTTGATAACAGGAGCACTGAGCTAACATTCACAAAAATTGTAACACTTTTACCTACTAGATTTTTAAACTTAGGCAAGAAGCTTAACCAAACTGAGTTTTTTCTTTGTTTTTTAAAGTATTTATTCCACCTACCTTGCAACATTGTTGAGATATATATATATATATATTTTTTTTTTTTTTTTTTTTTTTTTTTTTTTATCTTTTTTTAAGTGCCCTTGTAAACCATGAAGCCCCATAGAAGTTCAGGGTGCTATTATTTCCTCTCATGATTTCACTTTCTCTCTTTTCTTAGCTTATCAGTCATACTTTCTTTTTAAGTTTTTTTAGTCATTGCCCTAGAGTTTGCAATAGACATTTCCAACTAATCAAGTCCACTTTCAGATAGCACTAAACCACCTTATGGTTCGTGCAAATCTTGCCTCTCATCTCTTCTGTTACTGGGGTCATTCATTTCATTTATATGTCAACTATAATCATGGAACACATTGTTGCTATTATTATTTTAAATAAACTCTTATCTGTTAGATCAACTAAGGATAAGAAAGATAAAGCTTTTTATTTTGCCCCTGCATGTGTTCCTTCTCTATGGCTCTTTCCTTTTTTTTTTGAGTTGGAGTCTGACTGTCGCCCAGACTGGAGTGCGCCCGGCCACCGCAGCCTCGACCTGCTGGGCTCCGGCGATCCTTCCGCCTCAGCCTTCCGAATAGCCGGAATTACAGGCATGCACTACCACGCCCGGCTGATTTTTTGATTTATTGTAGAGATGAGGTCTCGCTGCCCGGGCAGGTCTTGAACCCGCGGGCTCCGGCAATCCACTCACCTCAGTCTCCCAAAGGCACGGGATTACAGGCTGAGCCACCGAGCCCGGCTTTTTTTTTTTTTTTTAATGTGTTAGATTGTTCAGAATTTCTGACTTATAACATTTCTTGCAAAGCAGGTCTACTAGCAACAAATTTCCTCAATTTTTGTTTGTCTGAGAAAGCCTGTTTCTCCTTCATTTTGAAGGATTATCCACGAGGATACAGATTTCTAGGCTGGTAGTTTTTCTGTCAACACTTAAAATATTTCCCTCCACTCTTTTCTTTCTTCCATGGTTTCTGAGAAGTCAGATATAGTTCTTCTCAAGTTAAGATGCTTTTCTCCTCTGTTTCAAGACTTTTTCTTTATCGTGGAATGTTCTGGCCTATTTCAGAATGGTAGCTTTTCCACTTCTCATTCCAGAAGCATGAAGGGATTTTTCTCTGGTAGTCGCTGCGAGAACCTGGTAAAGCTCCTACAGGTAAAACTCACAAAAGTGTAGGGGCCCTTTGTGAGGCTCTCCCCAGCATCCCCCAGAGTTTTCAACTCTCAGGCTTGTCTACTCTGAGTCTCAGCACTTCCTTAGTTATAGTTTAGGTGTTCCTGCTGTGGGCAACTACCCTCAGAAATCTCTGCCTCTGGGTTTCTGCCATGACTCTTTGCATCTGCTGACCTGACTCTCCTGTTAAGAAGCAGCAGCTGACCCCATGACCTCGCTTCTCTAACAAATCTGAGAAGCCTTCTTGGTTTTTCTGTCCGTCGTTTTACTTCTTGTTAGGATGGAGTGATGACTTTCAAGCTCCTTGCCCGAACAAAAACCGGAAGTCTTCTTATGGACGCATTTGACTCATTTGGTCTGTATATGTATCTTGCTATGTATCTATGCAAGGTAGGATTTAGGTTGTAAATTGCTCAAGCACAAGGTTCAAGGCTTTTGACCACCTAGGAGGAGACTCCAGGTAGTAAACTAAGTGTTTAAAAATGGCCTTGTGAGACCAGCGCGGTGGCTCATACCTGTAATCCCAGCACTTTGGGAGGCCAAGGCAAGAAAACTGCTCAAGTCCAGGAGTTCAAGACCAGCCTAGGCAACACAGTGCAACCTCATCTTTACAAAAAAATTAAAAAATTAACTGGATGTGGTGGTGTGCACCTGTAGTCCCAGCTACTCCAGAGGCTGAGGTGAAAGGGTCGCCTTTGCCCAGAAGGTTGAGGCTATGGCGAGCCGTGATCATGCCACTGCCTGGGCAACAGAGTGAGCCCCTGACTCACAAAAAAAAAAAGGCCTTTTGAGACTTCTGGTTTCACCAAGATGAAGTAGTCCTATTCCTCCAGATCCTCTCAAAAAAAACCTGAATATAACACAAAAAAAAAACAAGCATAGGACGATTTTTATAAGGTGGAAAGAAGTTAGACTGCCTCAGCATCTCAGGGCTTGAGGAATAATGACACATGGCAGATTCCCTGGTTTCCTTATTTCCTCCCCAATCCCAGGCAGGGCACTGCAGAAGTCTCCAACCCAGTGCTACAGATAGGCACAGACAAAACAAAAATTCCTTGAATCTTTGCTTTCTCTAGCCAAAGAATAGAAAACAAGAATGGCCCAACAACCAAAAACCTCACTGGCAATGCTGGCCCTAGTCCAGCCAGACACCATCAGAACAGCTATGTTCTCCACCCTCCGCCTTAGCACGGTTTCAGCAGAGCCGACCAGGGGTCAGTCTTCCACCCATCCCTAGTCCATGGAGCTGGGAGGCAGCTCTCCAGTTCCCCTGAAGATGGTCTTGGCAGGCTTGATTGCGAAGCTGACCTGTCCCCACTGCCTTAGAGAAGCAAGGTGCTCAACGTCCCCCAGCAGCTAGTATCAGCAGATCAAGCACGGGACTGAGCGTATGCCCCAAGCTGAGGTAGCAAGGTGGTAAGTGTTGGTGCCTCACTTTCTTTCTTTTTTTTTTTGAGTTGGAGTCTCACTCTGTCACCCAGAATGGAGTGCAGTGGCCACTCCCGGTCACCGCAGCCTCGACCTGCTGGGCTCTGGTGATCCTTCCGCCTCAGCCTTCCAAGTAGCTGGAACTATAGGCGCGCGCTACCACGCCCAGCTGATTTTTGATTTATTATAAAGATGAGGTCTCGCCAAGTGCCCCAGGCGGGTCTTGAACCCGCGGGCTCAGGGAATCCACTCACCTCAGCCTCCCAAAGTGCTGGGATTACAGGCTGAGCCACCAAGCCCAGCCAGTGCCTCACTTTCACTGGGAAGTTGTCAGTGGCTCAAGAGATCTGAACTTTCACCCACCACTTGCAACAAGGCTGTGCAAGTCGGTACTAGAGTTTTGCGGACGGAACATACACACCCCGTTGTCCATGTGCTAAATCTCAACAGAGGCACTGCCTGCTAAATAAATACATACATATATAAAATTAAATAGGATGCAGGGTCTCAGAGTCTCATAATATATGGTCCCAAAGGCCTAGAATGCAATAAAGAGTCATTCACCCAAGGACCAGGAAAAATCACAACATAAATGAGTAAAGCAACCAACAGCTGTCAAATGATAAAACCGTGGTAAATGTCCAAAGCATAGCGTGGCTTGGGAAAAAATGTTGGACTTATTTAATAATGAAATTAAAATAGCATCATAAAAATGTTTCAAAGAACATTTACAAATTCTCTTGAAACAAATTAGAAAGTAAAATATTCAGCAAAGAAATAGAAATTATCAAAAGAGCTAAATGAAAGTGAGAGAACAGAAAAGTACAAGTAAAATTAAAAACTTGCAGTATAGGTTCAATAGAGTGAAGATAACATAGGATATAATTAGTAGATCTGAGTACAGGTCAATAGAACTTAGTCTGAACAACAGAGAGAATGTAGGGGGAAAGAAGAACAGAGTCTCAAGGATTTATGGAATGTTTGAGAGGAAAATATAGCATTCAAAGAAAGAGTTGGTGAAAATTCCCCCAAGTTGGCAAAAGATGTGAACCTACAGATTCAAGAAGCTGAACAAATCCCAAATAGAACAATCCCAAATAGAATAAAGAAATTTCATGCCACGACACATGATAAACTTTGGAAAATTGAACTTTAAAAAATTTATATTAAAAACAGAAGTGGCACATTACTTAGAGGGGACACCAATGTGATACCAGCAAGATTTTTCACCTGAAACCATGGAGACCAGAAGGAAGTGGCACAACATTTTTCAAGTACTGAACGAGAAGACTTGCCAACTGAGAACCCTATGACCATGAAAATATCCTTTGGTAACAAAAAGGAAATCGGGACATCTCAGATGAATGTAAGGTAAAAGAATTTGTCACCGGTAAATCTACCAAAAAGAATGGCGACAGAAAAATTCTAAACAGAGAGAAAATTATAAAAGGTGTCTTGAAACAAAAGCATGGGTACACACAGTAAACTTTTCTCCTTCTCTTGAGTTTATAAAATTTCTGAGTTAACAGTGGAAGCAAAAATTATAACAATGTTTGATGTGTTTCTAAATGTAGGTAGAGGCTGGGTGTGTTGGCTCACACCTGTCATCTCAGCAACTTGGGAAGCCAAGGCAGGAGGATTACTTGAGCCCAACGGTTTGAGACTAGCCTGGGCAACATAGTGAACCTCACCTCTATATCGGTCAGGCGTGATGGTGAGTGCCTGTAGTCCCAGCTATTTGGGAGGCTGAGGCAGGAGGGTTGCCTGAGCCCAGGAGGTTAAGGCTGCAGTGAGCCATGATCACACCGCTGCACTCTAGCCTGGGCAACAGAGTGAAACTCTGACTCAGAAAAAAAAAACAACAACAAAAAAAGGATGCAGGGAAAATATTTAAAACAATTATAAACAGGGAGGGTGATGATGTAAATGGAGGTAAGGTTTCTATACCTTCTTGAAGTAGTAAAATGACTCCAGGAGACTGGGAGATATACAAGGGGACCCCCCAAAGCTGGAATTTATTTATTAAAAATTGTGCATTTAAGCTGGGCTCGGTGGCTCAGCCTGTAATCCCACGCCTTTGGGAGGCTGAGGTGAGTGGATTGCCCGAGCTCGCGGGTTCGAGACCCGCCTGGGCTGCGAGACCTCATCTCTACAATAAAATCAAAAAATCAGCCAGGCGTGGTAGCGTGTGCCTGTAATTCCGGCTACTCGGAAGGCTGAGGCGGAAGGATCGCCGGAGCCCAGCAGGTCGAGGCTGCGGTGGCTGGGAGCGGCCACTGCGCTCCAGTCTAGGCGAACGAGTGAGACTCCAACTCAAAAAAAAAAAAAAAAAATTGTGCATTTAAACATGGAACCAATCATGCTGCCCATCGAAGCTGGACTGGATTAAAAAAAAAAAACTGTAATACATATACACAATGGAATATTATGCAGCCATAAAGAAAGACAAACATATGGACTTTGCAGCAACTTGGATGGCTTTCAAGTCGATCATACTCAGTGATCTATCACAGAACAAAAAACAGAGTACCACATGTTCTCACACACAAGCGGACCTTAAACAATTATAATGTATAAGAAAGGGATTGGCAGTAGTGGGAAACTGCCAGGGGAGGGGGAGGTGGGATTGACACTTGAGGGAAACTGCCAGGGGAGGGCAGGGCACACTTCATCAACAAGGGTACTTGCATAATCAACGTTTGTATACCTAACCCTGCATTGTACTCCACATCTTTAAAATAAGTAAATAAAAAACAAAACACAATTGTGTATTTATTCTTACATGTTCAAACTTCAGTCACCTTCAAAGTACCCGCTGTTGGATGCAATACACCTATCGAGACACTGTTTCCACTACTCAAAACAGTTTTTAAACGTATCAGTTTGGGTCCCCTTTCGTGTTTCTGTCATTTTTTGTTTCACCTCTTCCATATTGGCAGAACATTTCCCTTTGAGGACTTTTTCTCATCCGGAGAAACAAAAATATGTTGTTTGGGGTGAGATGGGGTGAACAGGGAGGGTGGGGCATGGGGTCATGCCGTCTTTGGTCAAAAACTGCTGAACTCTCAGCGTGGTGTGGGCAGGTGCGCTTGTAAATCACCCATCAGGAAATGGGCAAACATGTTGAAAGAATCTCCAAAAAATTCACTGAAGCAGAACACAACCTCTCACAACCATGCTAGTTGGTACACTGATGCTAATGAGTTCCTAGAACACTTACCTAGTGGGGGAAGCTTGTACTACTAGGGACCCACCCTCCAAAAGATATTTCCAGGTTTTTTAGGGTTCCCTCCTGTCATTATATATATAATGTAAAACCTAGAACAACCACTGAAAAGCATTCAGAGAGGGAAACTTTTAAGAACACTATAATATAGGAAAGTGGGGAGTTATTATTTAGTGGGGAGTTATTATTTAGAGTTTCTGTTTGGGATGATAGAAAAGTTCTGGAAAGGTTCTGGAAATGGATAGGGGTGATTGATGGCAAAATTAACCCACAGAATGGCAGGAACAAAATAAACTAGATAAATGAAAACAAAGAGAACACACAAAAACAAAAAATAAAATGGTATGCGTAAGTCTTAACATAAATTATTACATTAAATGTAAATGTGCATTTACCCATATACCAACTAAAAGATGAAATTGACAGAGCAGATTAAAAGCCAGATGCTATGGCGCACACCTGTAATCCCATCTACTTGGGACGCTGAGATGGGAGGATCCCTTGAACCCAGGCATTTGAGACAGGCCTAGGCAACATAGTGAGACCCTGTCTCAAAAGAAAAACCAAACCAAAAAAACATGAGTCATATATGATGTCTGCAATAAATTTATTTCAAATACAATGATACAGGCAAGTTGAATGTAAGAGAATGTAAAAATATATTTATGTACATTAATCACAAGAAAGCAGAAGAGACTATACTTATATCACATAAAGAAGACTTTGAGAGCAAAAAAAATTACCAGAGTCAGGGATGGACGTTATACAATGATAAGAGGGTCAATGCACACAGTAATTCAAAATATGTGTACGCTAGACCACAGAACTGCAACACATGTGAAGCAAAAAACAGAACTGGAAGAAGAAATAGAGCAATTCAAAATTATGGTTGTAACTTTCAACTCCCCTCTATCAACAATTGATAGGACAACTAGACAGAAAATCCAGGACAAATCAACTCAGCATCACCACCAACCAGCAGAATCTAATCAACATTCATAAAATACTCTACCCAACTGCAGACTGCACATTCTTTTTAAGTGCCCATGGGAGTTAAGCCAAGATAGATCATATCTCGGGCCATGAAACAAACCTCAACAAATTTAAAGAATTGAAATCATACCAAGTATAGGCTCTAAGCACAGTAGAATAAAACCAGAAACAAGAGAAAGTAACAAGAAAATCTCCAAACAACATATTTCTTTTTCTTCTTTTTTTTTTTTTTGAGTTGGAGTCTCACTCTGTCGCCCAGAATGGAGTGCAGTGGCCACTCCTGGCCACCACAACCTTGACCTATTGGGCTCTGGAGATTCTTCTGCCTCAGTCTTCTGAGTAGCTGGTAAACAACATATTTCTAAATAATCCATGGTGGGCCCTGTACAGTGGCTCACACCTGTAATCCCAGCACTTTGGGAGGCCGAGGCAAGAGGATTGCTTGAGCCAGAAGTTCAAGACCAGCCTAGGCAACCAAGTTTGACCTCATCTCTTTAAAATAATAAAAAAAATAAATAAATAAACAATCCATAGATCAAAGAAGTCTAACCTCAAGACACAAGAAAACAGTAAAGTAAAACAAATCTAAAACAAGCAGAAGGAAGGAAATACTTTTTAAAAAATCAATGAAATTGAAAACAAAAATCAAAACATTGGCTGGGCATGGGGGTACACACCTGTAGTCCTAGCTATCTGGGATGCTGAGGTGGGAGGATCACTTGAGGAGTGATCCTCAATCCTTGGGAGGTCAAAACTGCAGTGAGCCATGATTGTGCCACCGTATTCCATCCTGGGTGACAGAGCAAGACCTTGCCTTAAAAAAATTTTTTTTAATGAAAACAAAACAATGGAGAAAACCAGTAAAACAAAATTAACACACCACTAGCAAGCCTGACAAAGAATAAACAGAGAAGACATTAATTGCTAATATCAGAAATGAAACAGGTATATCATTACAGACCCTGCATACATCAAAGAATAAGAGAATAGTGTTACAGCTCTAGACATATAAATTCAACAACTTAGATGAAATAAATCAGTTATTCAAAAACACAAACTAACACAACTCATTCAATATAAAATAGATTATTTGAATAGCTCTATGGTTATTAAGAAAATCGAATTCATAATTTAAAATTCCTCAAAGAAGAAAGCTCCAGGCTCAGGTGGTTTTACTGGAGAATTCTGCCAAACCTTTACAGACGAATTAACACCAGTTATTTTTTTATAAACTTTTCAAGAAAATATGAAAGGAAGGAATACCTCCCAACACATTTTATGAAGTTAGTTTTACCCTGATCCAAAACCAGGAAAACTGTAGACCAGTATCTCTCATTAATTTAGCTGAAAAAATACAACATAGCAGATGGATTCTAATAATATATAAAAGAATTATATAACATGATCCAGTGAAGTTTATTCTACATAAATGGAGATGCATACCATGTTTATGAATTGGAAGACCCCATAGAGTAAAGAGGCCATTTCTTCGCAAAATGTTTATCGTGGTTTAATGCAATTCCACTCAAAATCTCAGCAAGGTGTTTTGTAACATAAACCTATAAAATTTATGTGGAAAGGTGCAGGCCCTAAAATAGCTAAACAATCTTGAAAAAAGAATAAAGTGGGAAGAATTATTCTATTCTTCATATATTGTCTTAATATATGTAATATAGTACAGCTATAGTAACCAAGACTGTGGCATTGTCACAGGCATAGACACATAAATCAGTGGAATAGAAGATAAATAACCCAGGAATACACCACAAATATGTCCAAGCGATTTTTTTTCACTTGAGCTTGTCTCCTTGCTATGTCCAAGTGGTTTTGACAAAGACACAAAAGCAATTCAATAGAAGAATAGCCTTTACAACAAATGGTGCTAGAATAATTGGACATCTGTAGGCAAAACAAAGAAGCCCTTCAACATAACTCTTACACTTTTTACAAAAATTAACTCAAAATTGATTACAGACTTAAATGTAAGGTATTTCATGTAAAATGTAGAAGCTTTTTTAAAAGGTGAATATTGGGGGGAACTAGGGTTAGGTGAAGAGTCCTTAGATTTGACATCAAAAGCACAATCCATAAAATGAAAAACTGAAAAACTGAACCTCGCCAAAATTAAAAACTTTTGCTCTGTAGGATTCTGTGAAGAGGATGCAAAAACAAATTACAAAGGACTAGTATCTAGAATATACAAAGAACTCTTAAAACTCAGTTTAGGCCAGGCTCGGTGGCTCAGCCTGTAATCCCGCGCCTTTGGGAGGCTGAGGTGAGTGAATTGCCTGAGCCCGCGGGTTCGAGACCCGCCTGGGCAGCGAGACCTCATCTCTACAATAAATCAAAAATCAGCCGGGCGTGGTAGCGCATGCCTGTTATTCCGGCTACTTGGAAGGCTGAGGCGGAAGGATCGCCGGAGCCCAGCAGGTCGAGGCTGTGGTAGCTGGGAGCGGCCACTGCACTCCAGTCTGGGTGACAGAGTGAGACTCCAACTCAAAAAAAAAAAAAAAGAATGGATTAACTTGGATACACTGAATAAAACATTAAAAAAAAACAAAAACAAAACTCAGTTTAGGCTGGGTGCGGTGGCTCAAGCTTATAATCCCAGCACTTTGGGAGGCTGAGGTGAGAGGATTGCCTGCGCCTCACGGGTTTGGGACCAACCTGGGCAACCTGGCGAGACCTCATCTCTACAATAAATCAAAAAATTAGCTGGGCATGGTAGCACATGCCTGTAGTTCTGGTTTCTTGGAAGGATGAGGCAGAAGAAGAAGCCTGAGCCCAGCGGGTCAACACTGGGGTGTGGCCATGAGCATGCCACTATACTCCAGCCTGGGCAAGGGAGTGAGACTCCAACTCAAAACAAACAAACAAAACTCAGTTTAAAAAATTCCAATCAGAAAAAAGACAAAGGACGTGAACGGACATTTCACTAAAGATGGCAAATAAGTACATGAAAAGATGTTTGACGATTTTAGTTGTCAAAATATAAATTTAAATCACAATGAGATATCACTACATATCTATCAGGATGGCTAAAATAGAATATACCACATGCTGCCAAGGATGCAGAGAAATAGGGATCACTCATACATTGCTGATGGGAGTGTAAAATGATACAACCACTCTGGAACAGAGTATGGTAGTTTTTTGACAAAACTAAATATACACTGGCAGCAGAGAGCAGACTCTCTCGCTATTGTCCTGCCCGTTGTCCCTTCACAACGAATCTTTCCTTTAATACATCTACTTTCTTTCCTTTTTTTTCTTTTTTTTTTTTGAATTGGAGTCTCACTCTGTCGCCCAGACTGGAGTGCAGTGGCCGCTCCCGGCCACCACAGCCTCGACCGCTGGGCTCCGGCGATCCTTCCACCTCAGCCTTCCAAGTAGCCGGAATTATAGGCATGCGCTACCACGCCCGGTTGATTTTTTGATTTATTGTAGAGATGAGGTCTTGCTGCCCAGGCGGGTCTCGAACCCGCGGGCTCAGGCAATCCACTCACCTCAGCCTCCCAAAGGCGCGGGATTACAGGCTGAGCTACCAAGCCCGGCTCATCTACTTTCTTAATAATAATTTTTTTAAAAAATCTAAACATGCACCCAGCCGTTACACTCTTGGGCATTTATCCCGGAAAAATGAAAATGTCTGCTCTCACAAAAATCTGTACACACATGCTCATATAAGCTTTATTTGTAATCGCCCCCAAACAGGAAACAACACCAATTCCCTTCAGTGAGTAAAACGATTAAACAAACTGTGATACATTCATACCATGGAATACTACCTAACAATAAATAGGAATAAACTATTCCTAGCTGGCTGTAAAACCGTGGCACGAGGGTTCCTTGTATCTTGATGGTAGTGGTTGCATGATTCTGCATACAATTGCATAGATGTAAACACACACAAACAAGTACATGCAAAGCTGAAGAACACTGGAAAAACGTGATGGATTGTATAGTGTTAATCTCCTGGTTGTGATACTGTCCTGTAGTCATGCAAGAGGTCGTCACTGCGGGGAGCTGGGTAAAGGGTAGGCAAGATCTCTCTGTGTTATTTCTTACCACTGCACGTGAATCTACCATTATCTCAAAACTATTTCCTAACAATGAAGAGAAAAGGCAGTCACTCTTTCTATGTCCCTAACTATTGTATCTACAACCTCTTCTCTCTGTTTTGGTGTTGTATCCTTTCATTTTCCTAGTGATGAATTCTATGATATGTTTAACCCCTTTTTGTGTGCTCGCCTTTGTTTCCTATCAAATAATCAATAGGATATTTATATGCCTAATGTAAGATCATTTAAAGTTATATTTAAATAGAGAAACCTGGCAGGGCTCAGTGGCTCAGCCTGTCATCCCACTACTTTGGGAGGCCAGGGTGAGTGGATTGCCTGAGCCCGCGGATTCAAGACCAGCCTAGGCAACTTGGTGAGACCACATCTCTACAATAAATTTTTTAAAAAATTAGCCAGGCATGGTAGCACACGCCTGTAGTTCCAGCTACTTGGAAGTCTGAGGTGGAAGGATCGCTGGAGCCCAGCAGGACAACGCTTGGTGGCCGTGAGTGTGCCACTGCACTCCAGCCTGGGCAAGAGAGTGAGACTCCAACTAAAAAATAAAAATAAATAAATATAGAAACTTGATTGTGGTTCTCAAATATATGACTGATCTTCCCCTTAGTCCCAAGGGCAGTGGACCTGGTTGTGGTTGGTGGGCACTCCAGTGGACAGCATCTGGGCAAGATATAAACAGCATGCTTCTGTAGCTACAAGAGACAAACCCTCTAAATCATCACCTCATGTGGTAATGAGTTCCAGTCATTCTGAGTCCTTGGTTCAGAATCAGGCATTACACTTTTTTTTTTTTTTTTAAGTTGGAGTCTCACTCTGCCGCCCAGGCTGGAGTGCAGTGGCATGTTCACAGCCACTGCAGCCTCAACCTGCTGGGTTCAGGTAGTCCTTCCGCCTCAGCCTTCCAAGTAGCTGGAACTACAGGCACGCACCACCACACCCAGCTAATTTTTTGATTTATTATAGAGATGAAATCTCGCCAAGTTGCCCTGCTGGTCTCGAACCCGTGGACTCAGGCAATCCCCTCAACTAGGCTTCCCAAAGTGCTGGGATTATAGGCATGAGCCCCCATGCCCGGCTACACTTTTCTTAAAAAGAATAATGGCTTATTCAAAGAGTGTAGTGTTTAGCAATAGAAATGAAGGTCAGAATATGAAGAAGGTCACAGGAATTGACCACAAACATTTTAAAGAAATAGTAACGTATGTCCTTGGCAAGTGCAGTGTTGGTCTGTGCCCCATACCTTAGCATATGCTATTCCATCTGCCTGGAATGCCTTTCCGCCATCTTTCGAATCCTGTTGAGGTGCCTGTGAACCCTTCTGACCCCTTTATCCTACAGATATAATCATTTCCTGTGCTGTCCCCTTCTATAAAGTATATGCTTCTACTACTGTGATATATAAATAGAAAGACAGTGTAACAAAGCGATTATGAAGACAGACTCTGGTACCAAACTGAGTTTGAATCTCAGCTTCACAAACAGTGCGACTGTGACCACGTCGTTTGTCTCGTTTCCTTAATGTCCTCATCTATAAGATGAGAATAGTAATAATACCTCATAAGTCTTTGTCAAGATTAAATGATTAATGCTTAATTAAAAGTAAAATGCTTCCAAAAGTTCCTGGCATAGAGTAAACACTCTATGTGTTAGCTATTATTTTGATGTATGTACTTATTTTACTTAATTAGACCATAAGCTATTTGAAGGCGGTGCAAATTACCTATTGCTCGAAATGACTCCACAATTATTCCAAAACTTAATAACTAAACAGCCATTGTCTCACCATGTATTTGGGTCAGGAATCTGGGTCACTCACAGGGTGTTGCCGGGTGTTGGCTGAGCCTGCAGTCACCCGAAGGCCTCGTCTGTCTCAAAGCTCACTCACGTTACTCTTGGCAAGATTCAAGTCCTCACTGGTTGTTGGACTCGGCCTCAGTTCTTCGCTGGCTGTTGGCCAGAGGCCACCGTCAGTTTTTTGCAACAGAGGGCTTCCCACAGGTACTTACAAGGCAGCTGGCTTCTTCAGAACAAGCAAGCAAGAGAGCAAGACAAAAGTCACCCTAATTTTATGACCTAATCTCAGAAGTGAGTCACCTCTGTGGCATACTATGTGTGAGAAGCAAGTCACTAGATCCGGCTACAATCAAGGTGAGAAAATCACACAGTTGCAAGAATAAGAAAAGGCAGGGCTCAATGGGGCCACCTAGGGGCTGCCTACCAGTGTGTCTTCTGGCCACAAAGGTGCACATTCCACCCTTGGGAAGATTTTCTGTCTTCCAAAGTCAGCAACTACAGTCACCTCTTCTTAACTGATTTAAACAAAATAAAAAGGGTAATGTTCTTCTTTGTTATGAAGGGAAATTATAGAATCTCAAGTCACTAAAGCTTAAGCTATAGCAATAAAATTCTACATATATAAATGTAATAAAGAATAAGACTTAGCTGGGCTCGGTGGCTCAGCCTGTAATCCCACGCCTTTGGGAGGCTGAGGTGAGTGGATTGCCTGAGCCCGCGGGTTCGAGACCCGCCTGGGCAGCGAGACCTCATCTCTACAATAAATCAAAAAATCAGCCAGGTGCATGCCTGTAATTCTGGCTACTCGGAAGGCTGAGGCAGAAGGATCGCCGGAGCCCAGCAGGCGAGGTTGCGGTGGCCAGGAGCGGTCACTGCACTCCAGTCTGGGCGACAGAGTGAGACTCCAACTCAAAAAAAAAAAAAAAAAAAAAAGAATAAGACTTTTCTTAGCTGTCATTTTGAATGCCCTGATTTTTTGGATAATGTAATAACTATATGTTAAACATTCGTCATTTTATTTCACTTCCATTTTTTATTTAAGCACAAAGATGTTCCAAGAGATAAGAAGGCAAAACCTAATTTTATGTTTTTTAAATTTCAGTCATTCCTAATTCTGTTTGCAATTGGGTTCATTGTCCCCAAAATATGGATCTATATCCATAAAAGAATATATAATTTATACTCTTGTTTTCCAAATCAACTCATGATCATGGTTGTACAATAAGGTACAATCAGCTAAAACAGCATTGAACTAGAACTCATCCAATCACCTCCAGGGCACCTCTCCAATCTCTAGATGTAGGTGCATTCAGCTTGAGTGACTGCACCGTGACATGAAAGGAAGACACAGTGGGTATATGTCATACCATATGCCACCTTGTTCTCTGACTCCCTCTCCATGACACACATAAGCAACAGTCTCTTCAACGAAGAGTCTCTTCAGTGAAGAGTTGAGTTTAGTGTCTTGACACAAATTGGAGGACCTGACCTTGAAGTCAACCAGTCTGCTCAACATGTATATCTTGATGGCACAAAACTGTTAGTACAATGACTGAAATCTATTTTTCTTGTTTCTAGCCCACTGAGCCAGAGAATGTTTTTTCTTGTTTAAAACTTGGAGATTTTTAGACGAACCTAAGTTTTTAGATTTAAATGAACAAAACAAGCTGGGCCCAGTGGCTCAGCCTGTAATCCCGCGCCTTTGGGAGGCTGAGGTGAGTGGATTGCCTGAACCCGCGGGTTCGAGACCCGCCTGGGCAGCGAGACCTCATCTCTACAATAAATCAAAAAATCAGCCAGGTGTGGTAGCGCATGCCTGTAATTCCGGCTATTCAGAAGGCTGAGGCGGAAGGATCGCCGGAGCCCAGCAGGTCGAGGCTGCGGTGGCCGGGAGCGGCCACTGCACTCCAGTCTGGGCGACCAAGTGAGACTCCAACTCAAAAAAAAAAAAAAATGAACAAAACAAGGGGAGATTCTCGAGTTAATCTACCAGGGATAAAGATCCTGATATTCTATCCTGTCAAAAAATGTAATCAAGTCCTTCAGTGGGGATCTTTAGTGTTGTTTTTCATGAGACACTATGAAGTTATTCACAAAAAAATCAAATGGAATATTATAAACAATAAGTAGTTCTGTTCATAAATGGCCAATCTCCCGAAATAACACTTACAGGGGTCTCCACGCACTCCCCACTTCTTAAGTCCAGCAACCTTCCTTGCAACTCTCACCACTGGTCCATTTGTTCTGGAAACTACTTCCCAGCATAAGCCTTCAATCCCAATCTAAATCAGTCTCCCCATTTTGCCTGCTCACCCTCTTCTTACGTCTCCCCCAACTCCTCTACTAATCTAGCTTTCTTCTTAATCCCCTCCAGTCTGAGCCTACCCCTCAGAGCCCCACATAAATCACATTTTCTTTTCCTGGGCACCTCCCCACATCGCGAGAGTGTTCCTCCCTCTCTCCTGTGGATTTCTCTTATAGATAAAATTGTCATTGCTTACTTTTGTTCTTTACCAAATACTCTCTGCTTAGTTACAACCTTTTCATGAATGTGCATCCACTGTAAAGCGATCGTATCATGACACCTGTTTTGCAATTTCAGACCTGTAGAGGTTCAAAACTTTATGAAGAGGGAGTTAATCTTGCAGGTGCTGCAGTGCTACCAAGTGATGATAAACAGCGCTGCATATTCTTGGGCTGAAAGTCTACAAGACCAGAAGACATCTTTCCTGAGTTAAGTGATGGATTTCTGCCTGACTCTGCATCAGAATTAGAGTTCCAGAACACAGCACAGTCATACGCTAAAACAACTTGCGATTAAAGTTACTTAAAGTCAATATTTCTTTAGAGCATCTTACTAAAAATATGTATGGGTGCGCAAGTGTGTGTACTTGGGTGTGTGTGTGTTCTATGACACATTCATTTCTTTCTTAATTTTTTCTAAAAATCCGTAAGTTTCCAATTTTTCCTGAGTTTTTACTTAGCCTCACCTCTCTGGTGGCAGTTTGTGAAGTTTACCACCTCTTCTGGCAAGAGTTTTATGTGATTGCTCCTGAGACAAAATATCTACATGCTTCCAAAGCAAACTGCAAAAACAGTGACCGGTGGTAGTTGTTGTTGTTGTTTCAGTTTTCCATGGGTGGTTTGTCACATAAATTCCCAACCCCCCTCTCACTTTTCTCTCCAGTCATTCCATCACACAAAATATACAAGATACTGTTTTGTAGTCAGGAGACAAAAATATGTATATTTCCCATCAACTAGAAAACAGTTTTCAGCCACTTAGGAAGGTTCAACATAGTTGTACACTTTCCCGTGGCCTTTTTAGGCAGGGAGCCAGTTTGGCCCTTTTCATTTACTGACCTAAGTTACCAATTTCACAACTCTTTTGCCAGTTTCCCTTGGCAAATCAGTGTGTGTGTGTGTGTGTGTGTGTGTGTGTGTGTGTGTGTGTGTTTGATTTCAGTGACTTGCTTCATATCACATTTAAAATGACAGTGTCCTTTCAGGGGAACAGAAAAATCATGGTTTTTCTTCATGTAGGTTTTTCTTCAGTTTTCTTTTTTCTGCACCTCTCCCAACTCAGCACTAGTGTTTAAATAGTATAGTAGTACTGAATTAAAATTCTTCTCTATAACACAAAAATAAGAATATGTCAGTGTATTGACTGTTATGGAAAGTTTTAGGTCTCCTCCTCTTCTATTACTTACCATGAATGTTAACCATAATTATACAGATTCCACTTGTTGGAAATGAAATTTTTAATTTTAAGACCAATGAATAGCAATTTAATAAGTTATTTTTAATACCTATTGATGGGAGTTCAAGATGATAATTTGGTTTGGTTTCTCAACATGTTATCCTACACACACAGAAAAGGAGAAAAATGCCTTTTGTAAGAGACTCTATGTTCTTGCTGTTATCAGAGTCTGGGTCCTCTCTTCAGAATTAAAGGAGTGCCCAAAATTCATGACTCAACATACTATCAGAAAAGAAGTGATAAAGCAGTGTTCCAACAGCCCCAAGGACGAAAGCTCAGTTTCCTGGGTTGAGCTTCCTCTCCTGTTACCCCGTTCCCTGGACCTTGAAAGAGTTGGGAAGAAATGCCATGGTAGAGTTGCTGTATTAGTTAGTTATTGCTGCATAACAAATTATCCCAAAACTTAGCAGCTTAAAACCACAAGCTTATTATCTTACCCAGTTTCTGTCATTAAGGAATCCAGAAGTGGCTTAGTTGGGTGGTTCTGGCTAAAGTCTGAAAAGAGATGATTCTTGTTATTGTATATAAAAATATATATGACCAGGCTCGGTGGCTCAGCCTGTAATCCCAACACTTTGGGGGCTGAGGCGGTGGATTGCCTGAGCCCACGGGTTCGAGACCTGCCCGGGCAACTTGGTGAGACCTCATCTCTACAATAAATCAAAAATTAGCCAGGCATGGTACCACGTTCCTGCAGTTCCGGCTACTTGGAAGGCTGAGGCGCAAGGATCACCAGAGCCCAGAACGTTGATGCTGGGGTGGCTGTGAGCATGCCACTGTACTCCAGGTCTCCAGGTAGGTGACGGAGTGAGACTCCAACTCAAAACATACACACACACACACACACACACACACACACACACACACACACACAATTGCAAACAAATGAGCACAATTTACTTTAGGTGAACATTATGTTTTATCAGAATGTGTAATATGTTTTATTATAATTTCAATTGATTTCTGACCTTTTTTAATCAGTAGTTTCTGGAATGTAGTTCTGGCCTACATAGTTCTGAGGAATTCTAGTACAGTGGTCCACTATGTGCCCCTTGCAAAAGCAGCATTTAATTTAACTGTAATATACATGTAACTATTCTTTATGTTGTTTTAAAGTGTAACATGAATGAACTAATCAATAATACTAGTTCATTAATAATTGTGATGTCGATGATAATATATTTGCTCAGTGTTTTTTAGTTAACAGACTGTTTTCGTGTACTTTTTTTCTCATTTGATTTCATGTCAGTTCTGTTTGCTGTGGCTGGCAGCAAGGACTCATTCTATCAGGGAAACAAATGGTGCTCAGAGAGTGGCTTACAAGGAGAGACGTTCGCATAGAATCAGCATCCCAGTTCCTATTGATTTGCTTCACACAATAGTTTGGAGAATACAACTAAAATTCTGTATTTTCCTGAGTTTTATAAGCAGAAGCATTCTGTAAAGAATATGGAATGAAGCCAGGCATCACAGCTCACACCCATAATCCCACACTGTGGGAGGCAGAGGCGAGAGGATCGCCTGAGCCTAGGGGTCTGAGACCAGCCTGGGCAACTTGGCAAGACTGCATCTCTACAATAAATCAAAAATGAGCTGGTTTCATGGCATGTGGCTGTAGTTCCAGCTTCTTGAGAGACTGAGGCGGAAGGATCACCTGAGCCCAGGAGGTCGAGGCTGAGATACCTGTAAGCATGCCACTGCACTCCAGCCTGGGAAACAAACAGAGTGAGACTGACTTTTTAAAAAAAGAATATGGGCTGGGCACAGTGGCTCATACCTATAATCCCAGCACTTTGGGAGGTCAAGGTGAGAGGATCGCCTGAGCCCACAGATTCAAGACCAGCCCAGGCAACTTGGCAAGACCTTGTCTCTACAATAAATTTAAAAATGATCCAAGTATGGTGGCACACGCCTGTAGTTCCAGCTATTTAGACGAGTGAGGTAGAAGGATCGCCTGAACCCAGTAGGTCAAGGCTGTGGTGGCCATGAGTATACCACTGCACTCCAGCCTGGGCGACAGAGTAAGACTCCTACTGAAAAAAAAAATATGGAAAACACACTAAAGTAACAATAGAAATAGCTTAAACAAGACTTGAACTAACAAGGTAAATCTCAGTCATAATAAGCAATATGAGGGTGGGAGAGAAAGTTTTTTACTTTTAAGAACTCAAAGGAAAGGAAGAAAGCGAGAGAAATCTTAAGAACTACAAACATGAGACTGAAGCAATTCAATCAAGTATAAGGGGGGAAAAGCAAAAGCAAAAACAATGGCCAGGCCATGTTTTCTTAAGCTTTGGCCCTCTCCCCTCCCTTGGGGAGGTGAATCCTCTCTCTCTCTCTCTCTCTCTCTCTCTCCAATTAACTTTCTAAATAAACTATATTTTCTAATCTAAAACAACAACAACAGAAACCAAAAACAAGACCCAAGGACTCTAAATTAGGAAAAGGTAGAGTCATCAAAAGATAGATCATAGTCCCAGAGTAGCAGGGTGAAAGAAAAGGTTATTAAGAGTTTTCTCACTAAATGAGGCAACGTAGCAAATAAGTAATAAAGGAATAAAACAAATGAAAACATCAGTGTCAAACAATGGGGCAACAAAGCAGAGAGTCATTAAAGAGAAATGATGGTCCACCATAGAAAGACGAGGAAGATATAGTCCAGAGGGCATAGGACCGGCCAATCCAGTTATCCAGTTGTTTGGATTTAGGTAAAACATTCACTCATGTGTTTTTGTTTCCTCATTTATAAGTTGATAAAGCTGGAAGATCATGGTGTCCAAAGCCTCTTTTAAAAAGATGTCGCTCCATACTTCTAAGCTCTAATCAGCAAGACATAGAAGAAAACAAGAAGATAAAGAAAAGACATGCTGTATGCACAATTTAAGTAACAGAAGAAGAAAATTCTGTAGCAAAAACCAAACAACTTTATATCTAGCAATCAAGAGAGTTCAAGTTGCCTCCAAAAAGTAATCCTCAAAAAAAGACTCACTCTTGGTGACTCAGCCTGTCATCCCAGTACTTTGGGAGGCCAGGGTGAGAGGATTGCCTGAGCTTGCAGGTTCAAGACCAGCACAGGCAACTTGGTGAGACCTCGTCTCTACAATACATCAAAAATTAGCCCGGCGTGGTAGCGTGTGCCTGTAGTTACAGCTGCTTGGAAGGCTGAGGTGAAAGGATCACCAGAGCCCAGGAGGCTGAGGCTGTGGTGGCTGTTAGTGTGACACTGTACTCCAGCCTGGGTGGACAGAGTGAGACTCTGACTCAAAAAAAAGACTCCAACCACCCCCGGTCAAGCATATGAAATAGTCATCTGTCATAAAGTAAACAATAAGCCGGGCTCGGTGGCTTAGCCTATAATCCTGCGCCTTGGAAGGCTGAGGTGAGTGGATTGCCTGAGCCCGCAGGTTCGAGACCTGCCTGGGCAACTTGGCGAGACCTTGTCTCTACAATAAATAAAAAAA
>NW_007258823.1:26810-32773 GCF_000164805.1 Carlito syrichta
AGGCAGGTCTCGAACCCGCAGGCTCAGGCAATCCACTCACCTCAGCCTCCCAAAGGCGCGGGATTACAGGCTGAGCCACCGAGCCTGGCTAAAACATTATTTTTTAAAATACTTTTTTCAGGCTGGGTGCAGTGGTTCACACCTATAATCACAGTACTTTGAGAGGCCAAGGTTGGAGAATCTCTTGAGCCTAGTAGTTCGAGACCAGCCTGGGCAGCACAGGGAGACCTCATCTCTACAAAAAAAAAAATTAAAATATTGGCCAGGCGTGGTAGTCCCAGCTACTGGGGAGGTTGAGGTGGGAGGATGGCTTGAGCCCAGGAGGCTGAGGCTGTGGTGAGCCAGGATTTTGTTGAGGCATGGGTAAGGTACAATAAACTGGATGTGTTTATTTATGTATTTATTTTTTCCCAGAGTCTCACTCTGTTGCCCAGGCTGAAGTGCAGTGGCAGACCTCAACCTGCTCAGGTAATCCTTCCACCTCAACCTGCTCAGGTAATCCTTCCACCTCAACCTGCTCAGGTAATCCTTCCACCTCAACCTGCTCGGGTAATCCTTCCACCTCAACCTTCCAAGTAGCTGGAACCACAGGCATGCATCACCATGCCCAGCTAATTTTTCTGATTTATTATAGAGATGAGGTCTCACCAAGTTGCCCAGGCTGGTCTTGAACCCATGTGCTCAGACAGTCCTCTCACTTCTGCCTCTTAAAGTGCTGAGATTACAGGGGTAGGCAACTGTGCCCAGCCCTGAACATGTTTAGAGTGTACAATTGGTAAGTTTTGGCATGTGTATACACATATGACACCATCATCACAGTCAGACAATGAACACACCTACTGTCCCCAAAAAGCTCCTTGTGTCCCTTGGAAATCTCTCCTTTTTGCACTTCCCTGCCTCAAACCCATTCACATGATCTACTTTCTACCATTATAGACTTTTGCTCATGTCCTAGAATTTTATGCAAATGGAATTATACAATATGTACTCTTTTTTTGCCCAGCCTCTTTTACTCAGTGTAATTATTTTGAGATGCATCAAAAGAGAACTTGAGTAATACCCATAGTCATGCCATAGCAGGTATCAATAGTTCATTCACAAATAAAGGGATTAGGATGACCAACATGAGGCAGATAGAGCGAGTTTCTCCTACAGAGTAAACCAGGGTAAAGAGAGTTTCCTTGGCTCAGCGCAGTGGCTCAGTCTGTCATCCCAGCACTTTGGGAGGCCGAGGTGAGAGGACTGCTTGAGCCTGAGGGTTCTGAGACCAGCCTGGGCAACTGGGTGAGACCTCATCTTTACAATACATTTTTTTTTTTTAATTAACTGGGCATGGTGGCACACACCTGTAGTTCCAGCTACTTGGAAGGCTGAGGCCAAAGGATTGCCTGAGTCCAGCAAGGCAGAGGTGGCCATGAGCATGCTTCTGCACTCCAGCCTGGGTGACAAGAGTGAGACTCCAAATAAAAAAAAAAGAGAGTTTCTTCAGCACCCAGATAGGAACAAGGCCAGCAGCAAGCTCTACAACTCTTCAAAGAAGCAATAATAACTACAGAGTGCAAAGAAGAGAAATCCATCTACCTGGGCTGGGATTAGACAGACTCTTTCACCTGCACCATCACAGTCCACTGGACACAATGGGGAAGCATTACTCTAGTGGCTTGGGACTCCCTCCTAATCCCCATTGGGGTAGTCAAGAATGCAGTATTGTGAGGTGCTCAAGCTACTTCCCCCCCACACACACTCCCCTCGGACTCAAAAAGAGAACGTGGGAAATCCCCATAGTTCCGCCCTCTGCCTATACTGACGGGGCATTGCCTGCACTGGCCCATGAAATCCTGAGTGGCTAGGCCAATGATACAATCTTATACTTACAGGATCCTAAATACTACTACTAAAAGACACCTAGACTTAAGAAATGAATTCAGTAAAGTTTCAGGATACAAAACCAACACACACAAATCAGTAGCACCTGGTCTACTATTGTTATACACCTATAGTGACCAAGCTGAGAATCAAATCAAGAACTCAATTCCATCAACAGCAGCAGCCAAAAAGCTAAAATACCCAGGAATACATTTAACCAAAGAGGTGAAAGATCTCTACAAGGTGAACTACAAAACTCTGATGAAAAGAATTGCAGAGGACACAAACAAATGGAGAAACATCCTATGCTCGTGGATTGGAAGAATCAACATTGTTAAAATGACCATATTACCCAAAGCAATCTACAGATTCAACATAATCCCTATCAAACTACCAATTTCATTTTTCACAAAATTAGAAAAAACAATCCTAAAATTTATACAGAACCAAAAAAGAGCTGGAACACTCAAAGCAATCCTAAGTAAAAAATAACAAAGCTGGAGATATCACATTACCTGACTTCAAATTATACTACAAAGATATGGTTACCAAAACAGCACGGTACTGGTACAAGAGCAGACATAAGGACCAAGGGAACAAAATAGACAATCCAGAAATAAACCCAAATACTTACAACCAACTGATCATCAACAAACAGAAAAAAACATACACTGGGGAAAGCACATCTTATTTAGCAAACGGTGCTGAGAAAATGGATAGCTTCATGCAGAAAAATGAAACTTGATCCTTATTTCTCACCATATTCAAAAATTAACGCAAGATGGATTAAAGACTTAAATGTCAGACCTGAAACCATAAAAATCCTAGGAAAAAACCTACAAAAAATTTTTGGACGTTGGCCTAGGTAAAGAATTTATGGGAAAAATCTCCAAAAGCAAATGTAACAAAACCCATAAATGTAACAAAACCAATAAATAAGTAGGATTGAATTAAATTAAGAAGCTTCTAAACAGCAAAAGAAATAACCAACAGCCGGGCTCGGTGGCTTAGCCTGCAATCCCACACCTTTGGGAGGCTGAGGTGAGTGGATTGCCTGAGCCCGCGGGTTCGAGATCTGCCTGGGCAACTTGGCAAGACCTCATCTCTACAATAAGTCAAAAAATTAGCCGGGCACGGTAGCATGCGCCTGTAGTTCCAGCTACTCGGAAGGCTGAGGTGAGAGGATCGCCAGAGCCCAGCAGGTGGAGGCTGCAGTGGCCGGGAGTGTGCCACTGCGCTCCAGCCAGTGAGACTCCAACTCAAAAAAATAGAAATAAAAATAAAAAGCGGGCAAACAATAAACACAGACATTTTTCAAAAGAAGATATACAAAGGGCCAACAAAATATGAAAAAAATGCTCAACCTCACTCATCAGAGAAATGCAAATAAAACCACAGTGAGGCCAGGCACAGTGACTCATATCTGTAATCCCAGCACTTAGGGAGGTCAAGGTGAGAGGACTGCCTGAGCCCAGGGGTTCTAAGGCCAGCCTGGGCAACATGGCAAGAACTCATCTCTACAATAAATCAAAAAATTAGCTGGGCATGGTGGTGCGTGCCTGTAGTCCTGTTGCGGGAAGACAGAGAGGCCATGACACCAAGGCTATTTTAGGAAGTAGCAGTTTTATTAGCACCGGCACGACTCAGCAGCCCAATGCTCCCAGGCTGAGCACCCCAGGGAGGGAGGAGAGGGGTCTTACACCTTAGTTTAGGTAAAGGAGGGGGTCGGGTTGTGTAACTATACATTTTCCTTTGGAATTTACAAGGATGTACTCAGCAAAAC
The DNA here is from genome assembly GCF_000164805.1 of Carlito syrichta. Classification (NCBI taxonomy): domain Eukaryota; kingdom Metazoa; phylum Chordata; class Mammalia; order Primates; family Tarsiidae; genus Carlito; species Carlito syrichta. Next base: position 30,460 of record NW_007258823.1, read on the forward strand.
CAGATTTTCAAAGAACAAATGTCTTGTCTCCACGATATGCATAACAAGCAGGGGTTGTAAACTGATAACTTCACAAAGAGAGGATTTGGGTTAAGGTTGTGAATTGGTCACTATCTTGCATTTCCAGGAAATCAGTCTTTGGCTATTTGGTTTTCTCAAAGCAAAACCTGTCTAGCAGGTTTTCGGAACTTGCAGATTGATCTTTAAAAGGAATACTTTAACTGTTATCAGCCCCTCTCTGCCACAGTCCCAGCTACTTGGAAGACTGAGGCGGATCACCTGAGGCCAGCAGGTCGAAGCTGCGGTGGTCGTGAGTGTGCCACTGCACTCCAGTCTGGGCTACAGAGTGAGACTCCAACTCAAAAAAGAAAAAAAAAAAAAATTAGACACCATCCTACACCTGTCAGAATGGCCATTATTAAAAATTCAAAAAACAATAGATTTTGGCACAGATGCAGAGAAAAGGGAAGGCTTATATACTGTTGGTGGGAATGTAAATTAGTACAACCTCTATGAAAAACAGTATAGCCAGGCTTGGTGGCTCAGCCTGTAATCCCACATCTTTGGGGGGGCTGAGGTGAGTGAATTGCCTGAGCTCACGGGTTCGAGACCCGCCTGGGCAACTTGGCGAGACCTCATCTCTACAATAAATAAAAAATTAGCCGGGCATGGTAGCGTGTGCCTGTAGTTCCAGCTACTTGGAAGGCTGAGGCAGAAGGATCACCGGAGCCCAGCAGGTCGAGGCTGCGGTGGCCGGGAGTGGCCACTGCACTCCAGTCTGGGTGACAGAGTGAGACTCCAACTCAAAAAAGAAAAGAAAACAGTATAGAGATTTCTCAGACAGCTAAAAGTAAATCTGCCATTTGATCCAGCAATCTCGCTACTGGGCATCTATGCAAAGGAACAGAGGTCATTATTTAACAGACAACTGCACCTGCATATTCATTGTAGCATGATTCTCAGTTGCAAAGATGTGGAATCAACCTAAATGAAAATGTAGTCTATATACACTAAGGAATACTATTCAGCTAGCAAAAAGAATGAAATATATATATTTTTTGCAGCAACTTGGATGGAATTGGAGAACATCAGCCTAGGTGAATTAACTCAAGAACAGAAAATAAAACCCCTCATGTTCTCATGTATAAGTGGGAGCAAAAATAAGGATCTGCAAAGACATAGAGAACGGGATAATGGACACTGGAGACTCAGAAGAGGGAAGGAGGGAAGGGGAGGAGGACCAAAAAAAACACCTGTGGGGTACAATGTGCACTGATGGGGGTGGTGGGTACACTTAAAGCCCAGACCAGAACTATGTGTACCCCACAAAGCTGTTGAGATAAAACAATTTTTAAAAGTAAAATAAAATGTTTTATTTCTAAATCAAAAAAAGTTCATTTATATTATCACTTAATAGTATTCCATGGTTTGAATATACCATGATTTATGGATATTTGGGTCATTTCTAGTTTGAGGCTATTACAAATGAAGCAGGTATGAACAACCGTGCACAAGTCATCGAGTGGACATATGCTTTGGTTTCTCCTGGGTAAATATCTAGGAATGGAATGGCTGGGTTATCTGGTAAGAGTGTGTTTAGATTTTAAGAAACGGCCAGGCCAGGCTCGTTGGCTCAGCCTGTCATCCCAGCACTTTGGGAAGCTTAGGCAAGTGAATTGCCTGAGCCTGCTGGTTCAAGACCAGCCTGGGCAACTTGACAAGACCTCGTATCTACAATAAATCAATAATTATCTGGGGGTGGTAGGGTGCACCTGTAGTTCTGGCTACTTGGAAGGCTGAGGTGGAAGGATCGCTAGAGCCCAGCAGGTCAAGGCTGTGGTGGCCATGAGCATGCCACTGCACTCCAGCCTGGGCAACAGAGTGAGACTCCAACTCAAATAAATAAATAAGAAACGATCAACCCTGTTTTTCAATGTGGTCATGGAATTTTTTATTCCCACCAGAAGCATATGTGAGTCACATATATGGATCATATTGTTTTTTTAATTGCCAACCCTCAGTGTGGACAGTCTACTCTATTTTAGACATTCCAGCTGAGGTGTAGAAGTATCTTGTGGTTTCTGATTTGTGTTTTCCTCATGGCTAATGACTTTTGAACAGTTTTTCAAATGCTCGTTGGCTGTCTGTGTATCTTTGGTCAAGTATCTTCTTTTGCTCATTTTTGTATTGAGTTGCCAATTTTAAAATTCGTATTAGTTTTGAGAATATGTGTATATTCTTTTGAGAATACGAAACAAATCTTTTTTTTTTGAGTTGGAGTCTCACTCTGTCACCCAGACTGGAGTGCAGTGGC
>NW_007258823.1:33359-34863 GCF_000164805.1 Carlito syrichta
GGTCGCCGGAGCCCAGCGGGTCGAGGCTGCGGTGGCCGGGAGCGGCCACTGTACTCCAGCCTGGGCGACAGAGTGAGACTCCAACTCAAAAAAAAAAAAAAGAAAGAAATACAATTGAATTTTGTATTTAACCTTATATCCCATATCCTTGTTAAATTCACTTCTAATCATTTGTCATTTCTAATACCTGTTTTGCAAATCCTTTTGGAGTTCCTATAACAATCATATAGCCTTCAAATAAGACGAGTTTTACTCTTTACTCTTAAGTCTGGATGCATTTTCTAGTCTGATCTCACCGACTGTACTCTCCAGTGCCATGATGAATAGCAGTGGTAAAAGTGCATATCTTTGTTCCTGATATTAGGAAGAAAGCATTCAGGTTTTCACTATTGACTATAATGGTAACTAAGCTTTTTAGATGCGCTTTATCAGATTAAGGAAATTCTAATAGTAATTTGCTGAGTTTTAAAAATCAGAAATGGATGCTGTGCTTTGAGTTTTGCTAAATGCATTTTCTTCAGGTGTTGAGAAGACTGTTTTGTTTTGGAGTGTGGGTTGTTAATGTGGTGAATTACATTGATTGACTTTTGAATGTCAAACTAGTCTTGCATTCCTGTAATAGGTCTCACTTTGGTCATGATGCATTATCCTTTTTATATATTGTTGAATTAAATTTGCTAACCTCTTGCTTATAATTTTACATCTATCTCATGAGGGATATTAGTCTGTAGTTTGTTTTCTTGTAATGTCTTTGTCTATTTTTGGTAACAGGTTAATGCTAGATTCATAGAATTAGTTGGGAAATGTTTTCTACTTTTTTTCTGAATGAGTTTTTGTAGAATTAGTATTATTTCATTTGTGATTTTTTAAGACATTGTCAGTGCAGCAAGCCATCTGGTTCTGGAGTCTTTTGTAGGAAGTTTTTAAGTCACAAATTGAATTTTAAAAATAAACATAGGACTATTAAGGTTATCTATTTCTTCTTGAGTGAGCCCTGGTATTTTATGCCTTTCAAGAAAATTTGTTCTAAGTTGTTGAATTTATTCACATAAAGTTGTTCACAGTAAAAGGCCCAAATATCTTCTAATATCTGTAAAGCTTGCAGTGATGTCATATCTACTTTAGCTAGAGGTCTGTCTATTTTACTGATTTTCTCAGAGAAGTAGTTTTGGCTTCACAGATTGTCTCTATTGTTTTTCTGATTTTTTCTGGGTTTTTTTTCTTTTTTGAGTTGGAGTCTCACTCTCTTACCCAGGCTGAAGTGCAGTGGCACACTGCTCATGGTCACCGCAGCCTTGACTTGCTGGGCTCAGGCAATCCTTCCACCTTCACCTTCCAAGTAGCTGGAACTACAGACACATGCTATAACACCCGGCTGATCTTTTGATTTATTTAAATTTCAGTTTCCAATTGTTCTTCAATAGCGTATAGAAATACAATCGAGCCGGGTTTGGTGGCTCAGCCTGTAATCCTGCACTTTGGGAGGCTGAGGTGAGTGGATTGC
>NW_007258823.1:35364-38083 GCF_000164805.1 Carlito syrichta
CTCCCAAAGGCACGGGATTATAGGCTGAGCCACCGAGCCCGGCATTTTTTTTTTTTTTTTGAGTCTGGATGACAGAGTGAGACTCCAACTCAAAAAAAAAAAATTATTGGAAGTGTTTAAAAGAAAAGGTACTAAAATTGAAAAAAAAAAAAAGCAATATGAATAAAAATAGCCTGAGGCAATTTTTATCCAAGACAATGAAAACATTTCCTTTATGGCATGATCAGAGTCTCATATATGCCTAGCAATTACATAATAATGATATACGTATTACTTTCTTGATCTATGTTATTGGTCTATATAAAAGAATTAAAAGGTTTTAAATACTTTTTTTTTTTGAGTCGGAGTCTCACTCCATCACCCAGGCTGGAGTGCAGTGGCATGCTCCAGGTCACCCCAGTGTCAACCTGCTGGGCTCCTGCAATCCTTCCGCCTCAGCCTTCCAAGTAGCCGAAACTACAGGTGTGCGCTATCACGCCTGGCTAATTTTTTGATTTATTGTAGAGATGAGGTCTCACCAAGTTGCTCAGGCTGTTCTTAAACCCCTGGGCTCAGGCAATCCTCTCCCCACAGCCTCCCAAAGTGTTGGAATGACAAGCGTGAGCCACCGCGCCTGGCCTAAACATTTTTTTGAAACTAAAACTAAGGAATGGAATTTGCTAGTATATGTGCTGGTCCAACACATAGATTTCATTTTCAGCTGAAATAAGACAATTTCTGATGTTTCTTTCATATTAAAAAGTTTATTTACACATTTAATATGTTAAAAACATCAACAAAATGTTCATTATAAGCCAGGTCACGGGAACATTACTGTAATCACAGGTAGGCATTGAAGTGTGATTCTTAAGTCAGGCAGGCAGCTAAGATGGAAGTGAAAGGGTTTAGTCTTTTTGCCTCAGCATGGCCATTAGAAAGCATTCAGACATTCTACTACAGAACAGGCAGCAGCCTATCCCATCCCCCTCAGCAAATCTCCTTCAGATGCAAGACCAGGATCCCCCAACCATTCATGGTTTAGCATAATAATCTCTAGTAAACTTTTAGGTTCCTTGTCAAGGCTGAAGATCAAAGGTCACCCTTTGTCTGACCAAAGTCATAAAAGTAATAATACAACCACCTTTGGTCAAGGAGTTTGTAAATTGCAAATGTCTAACAAGTCTCTTGCAGGAATCCTTCCCCCCACCCAGGGTTAATCTGATCAGCCCTTTGTGACCTGTGTGACACAGATAAGCCCCACCATGGCCGCAATCATGTGACTAACCCACCCCTCTGCCTTTGGTCCATCACCTGACTTCAGTGACCTGCGCTTGCTTGCCCCTTTGTGATGACATGAGCAGACCACCACCCAATCACCCAAACTTTTCAAATGTCTTCTGTGACAGGCTTTGACACCAGCACTCCTCTGTGATGAAAGCAGTGTGTCATGAACACAGTGAGCATTTCCTTTGCATTTTGCCCAGCCTGGATCTAACCATCAGTGTGTTCCATCAGCATAGATGCCCACATGGTTCCTCCAGGTGGGACCTTTTGATTCCAGATAAGAAAGCAGAACATTAATGCATCTTGGCTTTTGCCTGTTGGGGACAGGCCTTTGCAGAAAAAAAAAAAAAGTCCTTGAATTTCACCTTATTTATACATGTTATAAATGTTAAGATATGACATGTATTGGTAAAATCTGTTGTTCATCAACCAGCATAGAAAACCAATTGTTGCCTGAGCCCGCGGGTTTGAGACCCGCCTGGGCAACTTGGTGAGACCTCATCTCTATAATAAATCAAAATGAACCGGGCGTGGTAGCGTGCCTGTAGTTCCAGCTACTTGGAAGGCTGAGGTGGAAGGACTGTCAGAGCCTGGCAGGTCGAGGCTGCCGTGACCGGGAGCGGCCACTGCCCTCCAGTCTGGGTGACAGAGTGAGATTCCAACTCAAAAAAAAAAAGAAAACCAATTGTTGTTTCAATTTATCATGTGTGTTATCAAAACTTTGATCACATTGCTTGAGAGAAGAACAGTTTCATTTTCTCATACTACATTTTGTTTATTTGAGACAGACTCTCCCTATGTTACCCAAGCTTGGTCTGAAACTCCTGGGCTCAAGCAATCTTCTGCCTCAGCCTCCTGAGCAGCTGGCACCGCAGAAGTGAGCCACCTCCCCTTCCCGCCCCCCCAGCATTTTACTCACTATAATTTTAAAGACTGACATTATTAGGTTCTCTTTGCTTTTTCCTTTTCTGAACAATTAACAACTGCCTCTCAATAACTTGTTTCCTCAGCCTTTCCGTTGACTATGACTCTTATTTCTTTAACAAAAGCTTAATTCTGTTTCAAGATTCTAGCAACCCCTGAGAATAATCAGCCCCTTGACTTAACTAATGGCTGTGATTTGGAGTTAAGTGTCTTTGCAATTGTTTTGGAGTCATTGCTTAACATGTAAGTTTTTTAGCACAGATAATGAACAAAGGAATAGAACGACTTGGATTCCTAGAGTCCCTTGTTGCCCAGTGCAGAAAGATGGCTGCAAAGATTAAAACTCCTTATAAACCTCACTGGAAGAGTCCCCAGTGAAAGGGTTTAGTCTTTTTGCCTCAGCATAACCATTAGAAAGCGTTCGAGGTACTTGGAAGTAAAGTAGTTCCAGCTACTCGGAAGGCTGAGGCGAAGGATCGCCGGAGCCCGGCAGGTCGAGGCTGCAGTGGCCGGGAGCGGCCACCGCCCCCCC
>NW_007258823.1:38103-102306 GCF_000164805.1 Carlito syrichta
AAAAAAAAAAAAAAAAAAGATAGTGTTCAGACATTCTACTGCAGAACAAGCAGCCTATCCCATCCCATCCCCCCTCAACAAATCTCCTTCAGATGCAAGACCAGGACAGTCCAACCATTCATGGCTTAGCATAATAATCTCTAGTAAACTTTTGGGCTTCTAGTCAAGGTTTTTAGCCATACACTATACATCAGACACAACAACCGCATTCTCCTCCGTAACACACATCTGCCGAGACGTAAACTACGGATGAATTATCCGGTACTTACATGCAAACGGAGCATCTATATTTTTCCTCTGCTTATTTATACATGTAGGCCGAGGTCTATACTATGGCTCTTTCACTTTCCTAGAGACATGAAATATTGGAATCCTCCTATTATTTGCAGTCATAGCAACAGCATTTATAGGTTATGTCCTCCCATGAGGACAGATATCATTTTGAGGCGCCACCGTCATCACCAACCTCTTATCCGCCATTCCCTATATTGGTACCAACCTAGTTGAATGAATCTGAGGGGGTTTCTCAGTCGATAAAGCCACCCTCACACGATTTTTCGCCTTTCATTTTATCCTCCCATTCGTAGTAACAGCCCTCGTAATTGTTCATCTCCTATTTCTTCATGAAACCGGGTCTAACAATCCCTCAGGAATATCATCCGATACCGACAAAATCCCATTCCACCCATACTTTACAATCAAAGATATCCTAGGCTTAATAATCCTAATAATACTCCTTATGATCCTAGTCCTATTTATACCAGATCTCCTAGGAGACCCAGACAATTATACCCCAGCCAATCCTCTAAACACTCCACCCCATATTAAACCAGAGTGATATTTCTTATTCGCATATGCTATCCTACGATCTATTCCCAACAAACTAGGAGGTGTTTTAGCCCTAGTATTATCAATCCTAATTCTAGCCATCATCCCCATATTACACATATCTAAACAACGAAGTATGTGAGTCTCTGCTGAAACCAGAGTAGTTTTCTCTCTTGTGTGTGTCTTATGATCTTGCAGTACCTAAATCAGATTTTCATTACCCGAAGTTTCATTGACAAATTTCTGCCCAACTAGGATTGTCTAATGATTTCTCCCTTTAGTGATGAGATTTGGAGGAGACCACTCAACTCCCCAGAATTCTGTCTCCTTAAGAGGACTATGGAAGCCCAAGCAAAACCTACCTGAACAGGGGTTGGCAGGATGTCATTTTTGCAAACGTCACTGAGAGGAACACCAAAGAGCTGTTCAGGCTTTGGGGCTGGTGAAGCCTCTTCACCCTGGAGGCTGAGATGCCCAGTGCCCAGTTCATCATCCGCCAACCTCTTGCTAGTATTGGATTGCTGATGAAAGGCCCAGTTCAATACCGACCACCTCCTCACCGTCTTCTGATCTGATTGTGTAAAAATTGAGATTATTTCATGTGTCATTCAATTGACCTAACTTTATTTCCACTTCAATAAGTCTCTAAAAATGAATGCATTCTGTTCTGAGAGCACATTGGGAGTCCAAAGGTGCATAAAGGTAAAGGTAGCTTAGGTACCCAACTAACATAATCAGCTATTTAGTACTGTAAGGCAATAAATTATGGAACTTTTCACACAAAAAATACATAAAGCACTATCAAAAACACTATCATACAAAAGCACTGTCACTTGGAGAGGATTAATTTGCATGACCATGTACATCAGACACGTCAACTAACTTACAGGATTGGACATGTGAACACATATTTGCATCCTTGAAAGTCTGCAACTTGAAGGTTCATATGTAGGGGACTTACTGTATTTTCTTTTTATAGTATGTTTGTTGCAATGGCCAGGAGAGAGAGATATGGAATCATGTGTTGTGCAGAATTGCCCACATTATGACACTTGCTAATTGCATTCTTGTGGTATTCATGTGTTCTTGCCCATGTCCTGCAGACTGAAGCTAAACCTGGAGGTTTGGACCAACACATATTCCATTTTTCCAGTATAAATCTTTCCTCAACACTGGTGTTTACCACCTGTTCTATTCTACCATGAGGCACTTAACATCTAGCTGTATAAATTTCCTGATGCTAAGTACGATAGTGGATTCAGGAGTCATATAACATTTTAAGAGCTAAAAATATTCAAGTGTGGTGGTGCACATCAGTAATTCTAGATAGTTAGGAGCCTGAGGTGGGGAGACCCATTGAGATCAGGAGTTCTGGGATTTCAGTAAGCTAAATCAAACAGATTTTGGTAATTATCCAATTTTATAGTAAGTCTCCTGCCACTCAGATTTCCTGTTTGTCTTTCAAAGTGCCTAACCACGGTCAGCTTTCTCCCATCAAAGGAACCTTCAGCCTACAGTCCATCTGGCTTTACTTTTCAGTCAACCTTGGGCCTCTTTTTTCTGAAGGATGCAACTCTCAGGTAGCTCTGTGGATGATATGACTCCACTTTCTCTAGTCAGGCCTTGGTAGTATGGTAAGACCCCAGGTCGTTTTGTTCCTTGTGACACCCTGCCAACCTTCCCAGATTTGGTTTTTATCTATGCAACATCCTTGTCAAAGGAATGCTAAAGAAGAGCTTTTCACAGAATAACTAATCATCAATAAAAACTGAGCTCCCAGTTCCAGCTGTTCTGCTGTATTTTAATATTTCCTTTAAAAACCTACTTCTACTAAATTCTGAAAAATTCAATAATGGAACTGAGTTTAGAAATATAAACAGGTGCACAACATTAATCCACCTGGCTTCTCTGAGATGTTGAATGCATCTCCAAGTACACTCACATAGGGCCGATGCTCACTGTGCTGGATCAGAGAAGATTAATGGGCTCCTGGTTCTCCCTCTCGTTTGAACAAGTTACTCAAAACTCTGTGAGCGGGTTTGAGACCTGCGTGGGCAGCGAGACCTCATCTCTACAATAAATCAAAAAATCAGCCGGGCGTGGTAGCACATGCCTGTAATTCCGGTTACTCGGAAGGCTGAGGCGGAAGGGTCGCCGGAGCCCAGCAGGCGAGGCTGCGGTGGCCGGGAGTGGCCACTGCACTCCAGTCTGGGTGACCAAGTGAGACTCCAACTCAAAAAAACAAAACAAAACAAAACTCTGTGAGCTTCACTTTGCTCCACTCTGATGACTACTCATTAATGTGAGTAATATAATGTGCTATTCAGCAAAAAGAATTGTTGATAGGAGTACTGATAAAGTAATTATCCCTCACTCAGATGACCTAAGGTAGCCTAGATGTCAGTCTCATTCCCTCAGAACAGATCCTACTCCCCTCCAACAATGGTTTGGCATCCTCCAGGAGGTATGCAGTTCTTTCACCTATTTGAAAGGAGATAAGGAAGAAAGCAAATACATTCCTAAATCCAGCAGGACACTCTGTATGTCAGCATATACACATTAACAGATAAGTTGAGTCACCATACATTGCCTGATATCCCTACTCTTAACATGATTTTGTTTCTAACCTATCCAAATACATTCAGTTCTTTATCTTTAATAAGAGCATATAATTAAGAAGAATGGTCTATCCGTTTATATAAAGCTATACACCTAATAACAAAGTCAAATAGCAAAGTAGACATTGAGTCTTGTAGTTTCTTAAAAATAGTTTCATGCTTAGCTGCACATTTTGTCATGTGCATTATTTGTATGCGGTCGTGCTGCTTCTCTAAACAATAAAAACATATCTATTGTCATAAAAAATAGGGGGTGATGAAGCAAACTAACTTTATTGGAATCAAGCCTTTCTTAAACAGCTCTGAAATGATCTGTCGTGGTTTTCTTATGCTCAAATAAGGGCATGAACATTAAAAATAAAAATTTTGAAACTTTGCACTTATGAGACAGCATCATAACAATAAAAATAGTTTAAGTAGAAATTCCATTCTTGCCAAATCTTTCCCAAATTACAATAGTACATTTTCTTCGATGAAAGTAAAATTAATGGGAGAGTACAATAATGGTATTAGGAAATATAGTAAAGAAGGAAGATTCAAAACCTCTACCAAAAATGTTCAGTCCAGTTCTAGTCTAGACCCAGCTCTGAAGCAGACATGGAAAGAAAGCTTGGTGGGGGAATGAGTAGGATTGAGAGTTCAATCCAGGCTAGAACCCATGGGTGCTTCAGCCCCAGTCCAGAACAGATTTCAGCTCAATGCTATAACTCTGGTCTTCGCTAGATCTTTCATCCTGGTGTGTCTAAGTCATGCAGTCATTGGATCACTCTCTGCTTGATCCCAGATACTGAGCAAAGCCCTGGGAGAAGAAAGACAAGAGTTCCCAGGCCTTCAGAAGTCATAATCGAATGAGACACACAGAGTGCAAACACATAATTATATGTGTACAGTGTTCTGGGGATACAGAAAAGGGAGCATCTTCCAACTTCGAGGAATGCAAAAAATCTTCCTAAGACTGAGTTTGGTCTTGACTATGACCTTGAGGTTTCTCTGAAGCTGATTCTGGGCAGGCAGAGAATCCCTGTCTATACTGTCTGCCTCCCCACAGGTGAAAATCTCTCTGTCATGTATTTGTTCTTAGAAATGGAGACAAGTTGAGACAAGACACTTGCAGGAAGGAAAGGGACTCACCACTTTCCTGCTGGCCTTTAGGCAGGTGCCTGGGCTTCAGGTTGAACCGGCCTTGCATGTCTAGGGATGGCTGCTCCGGGATGGGCTCCTGGAGGGTAGGAGAGGTGGAGTTCTCTGGCAGAAGCCCAGGGGCTTGAAGGAGGCTCATGTGAATTTTATAGGGTTGTTCATGTCCTATGTGGAGAAAAATGTAAATATAGATTTAGGCTGATGGTGAGGCATGTGATCCAACCCACCTTACTATGAGTGAGCACACGCCACTGATTCATGCTGTAGTTCTTGGGGGCTTCTGGAATAAAGAAGGCTGTGTCTTCTTGAGTGAGGAACACGTGCACTCTCACTGGGGAGACCCCACATAAAACAAGCATTCAAGCAGAGACTTTAAACAGGAGAAAAAAACCGCAAACACGTTGCCTTGCTTGGAACGTACATACCCATTTTTGCATTGCACAATGGTGACTTTTGCTATGTTTCCCATCTGACAATATTTAAGATCTTCTCATTTATGTTTCACTAAAGTAGATTTTTACATATTAGGTAAATTACTTGGCCTCTCTAGCCTTACATTCCTCATTTTAAATACTCTTCCTAACACATAGACTTATTACAAGGATAAAGGTAAATACATTAATAAAAATTGGTAGTGATTGCTTGTTTTTCTTTATTTTTGGCTTCTTTTAAAATTTAATTTTTTAATCAATATTTTTTATTATAATGGTGTGGGGTACAGCTAAGGGTTAAGTATACAAATACGTTTCATTCAGGAACCCTGTTGATAAGAGGTGTTTCCCCGTCCCCAGACAGATATTTGCTACCGTTAATCCCATCTCCCTTCCCCTCCCTGCCATAGTTTCCCACCAATGTCAGTCATTTTCTTAGAGTATTACATTGGAAGTTCAAGGTCCATTATATGAGTGAGAACATGTGATACTTGGATCTTTATTTTTGTGAGAGGTCACTCAGTATTATAGACTCTAGTTCCATCCAGGTTGCTGCAAAATTCATGATTTTGTTCTATTTTATGGCTGCGTAGTATTCCATCGTGTATATGTACCATGTTTTTAAAATCCATTCCTCTTTTGATGGGCGGCATGGTTGCTTCCAGGTTCTTGCTATTGTGAACAACGCTGCGATAAAAATACATGTGCAGGTATCTTTTTTATAGAGTGATTTGAGTTCTTCAGTGTATATTTCCAGTAGGGGGATTGTGGGGTCATATGGGAGGTTGATATTTAGAGCTTTTAGGAATCACCACACTGCTTTCCACAGAGGTTGTACTAGTTTACACTCCCACCAACAGTGTAGAAGTGTTCCCTTTTCGCCACACCCTCTCCAGCAGCTGTTATTTTTTGAGTTGTTGATAATTGCCATTCTGACTGGAGTTTGGTGGTATCTCACTGTGGTTTTGATTTGCATCTCCCTGATGATTAGTGAGGTTGAACATTTCTTCATGTGTCTGTTGGTTGCTCAGATGTCTTCCTTTGTGAAGTGTCTGTTCATATCTTTTGCCCATTTTATAATGGGGTTGTTTGTTTTTTTCTTTTCAGCACGTTCGTGTTCCTTGTAGATCCAAGATGTTAAGCCTTTGTCAGACCTGGTGTTGGCAAAATACTTCTTCCCAATCTGTAGGCTATCTCCCTGCTCTCTTGATGGTTTCTCTGGCTTTGTAGAAGCTTGTCAGTTTAATAAGGTCCCACCTGTCTATCTTCTCTCTTATGACCTGTGGGTTTCGGGTTTTGTTCAGGAATTGGATGCCAGTTCCGATTTCCATGAGGGTATGTCCTTCATTTTCTAAGGTTCTTATGGTTTGAGGTTTTACATTTAGGTCTCTGATCCATTTGGAGTTAACCTTTGTGCTTGGGGATAGATAGAGGTCCTGTTTCAATCTTCTACATGTGGGCAGTCAGTTTTCCCAGCACCATTTACTGAATAGGTTCTCTTCTCCCCAGTGGTAGGTAGTGGAGGCTTTGTCAAAGATGAGTTGGTTGAGAAATTGAGGTTTTGCCTCTGGAATCTCAATTCTATTCCATTGATCTATATGCCTGTTCCTGTACCAATACCAAGCTGTTTTGATGATTGTAGCTTTATAGTAAAGTTGGAAGTCTGGTAATGTGATAGCACCTGCTTTGTTTTTTTTTGCTGAGGATTGTTCTGGCTATTCTTGGACTTTGTGTTTCCATATGAATTCCTGTGTTGCTTTTTTCTAGGTCTGAGAAGAATATTGCTGGTAATTTGATGGGTATTGCATTGAATTTGTAGATTGCCTTAGGTAAGATGGACATCTTCACAATGTTGATTCTTCCAATCCATGAGCATGAGATATTTCTCCACTTGTTTGTGCCATCTTTGATTTCTTTGAGCAGTGTTTTGTAGTTTTCATTGTGAGGGTCTTTCACGTCTCTGGTTAGGAAGATGCCAAGGCATTTCATTTTTTTGTGGCTATTGTGAATGGCATTGTGGTTTTTATTTGGGTTTCTGTGTGTTTATTATTGGTGTAAAGAAATGCGATTGTCTTTTGCACATTGATTTTGTATGCTGAGACTTTGCCAAAGGCCTTTATCAGTGTAAGGAGTTTTTGACAGATTCTCTTGGGTTTTCAAGGTACACAATCATATCATCTGCAAAGAGAGTTAACTTGACTTCCCTTTTCCTATTTGGATACCCCTGATTGCCTTCTCTTCTCTGATTGCTTGAGCCAGGACTTCCAATACTATGTTGAACAGGAGGGGTGAGAGTAGGCATCCTTGTCTTGTTACAGTTTTCAGGGGAAATGGTTCCAATTTTTGTCCGTTCAGGAGTATGCTGGCTATGGGGTTCTCGTAGATGGTTTTTATTATTTTGAGATATGTTCCCCGTATGCCTAGATGATTGAGGGTGTTTATCAAGAAGGGGTGCTGGATTTTATTAAAAGGTTTTTCTGTATCTAATGATATAATCATGTGGTTTTTGTTTTGACATGTGTTGATGTATTTAATTACATTTATGGTTTTGCGAATGTTGAACCAGCCTGGCATCCCAGGAATGAAGCTTACTTGGTCATGATGGATGATTTTCGAGAAATTTTGTTGAATCCGGTTTGCTAGGATCTTGTTGAGAATTTTAGCATCTATGTTCATCAAAGATATTGGCCTGTAGTTCTCTTTCTTTGTTGGATCTTTCACTGGCTTGGGTACCAATGTGATGTTGGCTTTGTAAAATGATTTGGGGAGAGTTCCATCTTTTTCAATCGCCTGGAATACCTTCAGTAGGACTGGTAGACATCTCCTCCTTAGATGTCTTGCAGAATTCTGCTGGAAAGTCATCTGAACCAGGGCTTTTTTTGTAAGTAGTTTTCTTATTATGTAGTTGATTTCCTTGATTGTTATTGGTCTATTTAGGGTCTAGATTTCGTCTTGTTCCAACCTAGGTAGGCTGTGTATGTCAGAAAGTCCTCCATTTCCTTAAGGTTTTCAAGTTTGTTTCCATACAAGTGTACGTAGTAGTCTCTAATGATCTTTTGTATTTCTTCAAGGTCAGAAGTGACTTCAACTTTTGTGTTTCTGATTGTGCTTATTTGGGTTTTTTCTCATTTTTTCTTGGGTCAGTGTAGCTAGGGACCATTGATCTTGTTTATCCTTTCGAAGAACCAGCTTTTTGTTTCATTGATTTTTTTGTATTATCTTTTTGTCTTCTATGTCCTGGATTTGGGCTTTTATTTTGGTGATCTGGATTCTTCTGCTGAAATTAGGATTTTTGAGTCTTGCTTTTCCAGTTTCCTTAGATGGCTTGTTAGGCTGTTAATTTGTGTTCCTTCCATTTTTTTCATGTGTGTTTGTAGGGATATAAATTCCCCTCATACTACAGCTTTTAAGGTGTCCCAGAGATTTTGGTAAGATGTTTCTTCATTTTCATTTGTTTCCAGGTATCTTTTGATCTCTGTTTTGATTTCATCATTGACCCAGGAGTTGTTTAGCATCATGCTGTTTAGTGTCCATGTTTTTGTGGGTTTTGGGGGGGACCTTGTTGGTGTCAATGTTTATTTTTATTCCACTGTGGTCCGAGAAAGTGCATGGTAGAATTTTGGTCCTTTTAAATTTGCTTATGCTTGATTTATGGCCAATTATGTGGTCGATCCTAGAATACGTTCCATGCGGTGATGAGTAGAATGTGTATTCTGTGGTCTTTGTTTAGAGTGTTCTGTAGGTATCAGTTAAGTCCATTCAGTCCAGAGTCACAGTGAGGCTCCGGATCTCCTTGCTGATTTTTTGTCCTGATGAACTGTCTAGGGTTGTGAGTGGGGTATTAAAGTCCCCAGTTATGGTGGTGTTAGAGTCAATATCTTTCTTTAGTTTTCCTAGAAGTTGCTTTATGAAAGTTGGCACACCTATGTTGGGTGCATATATGTTTAGGATAGATATTTCTTGTTGATGGAGTGAACCTTTTATCATTATGCAGTGGCCCTCTGTATCTTTTTTAATTTTTGATAGCTTAAATGGTATTTTGTCTGAAATTAGGGTCGCACCTCCTCCTTTCTTTGGTGTTCCATTCATCTGAAAATTTATTTCCCATCCTCTTACTTTGAGTCTGTTTATGTCCTTTCTAGTGAGATAGGTCTCTTGAAGGCAGTATATTGTTGCCTGGTGATGTTTTATCCATTTTGCAATTCTATGTCTTTTCAGTGGTGCGTTTAGTCCATTCACATTCAGGCTAATTATTGAAATTTGAGAGTTCGTCCCTATCATAGAGTTCTTATAGAGTTATTGTTCTTCCACTTGGGTTTTTTTTTTTTTTTTTTGTCTTTCTTTTGGTTTTGGGGTTGGTTCATGTATGTTTTATTCTTTCCCCTGTACTCTTGTGAAGACCGTTGTTCTTTTTTCCTTTTCTTCTGTGTTTAGTACTTTCTTAAGTGTTTCACATAGAGGTGGTTTGGTGGCAGCATTAAGTTCTTAGGGACTGGATATCTGGGAAAGATTTTAATTCGCTCTCACTGATGAAGCTTAGCTGAGCTGGGTATGTTATTCTTGGTTGAAATTGTTTATCTTTTAGAACTTTGAAGACAGGGCTCCAAACTCTCCTAGACTGCAGGGTTTCTGTAGATAAATCTGCTGCTATTCTGATAGATCTTCCATGGTAGGCGATCTGGCCTTTTTCTCTCACTGCCTTTAGGATTTTTTCTTTTATGCCTACTTTGTTTATGCGAACTATGTGTGTCTAGGAGTTGGTCTTCTTATTTGTTGTCTTGCGGGGGTTCTCTGAATCTCTTGTGTTTGAATTTTTGCATCACTGATTAGATAAGGGAAGTTTTCTTGAATGATCTCATGGAAAGTTTGTTCCAGTGTGGTCTCTGTCTCTCTTTCTGCCTCAGGAATGCCAATTACTCTTAGGTTTGGTCTCTTGAAGTAATCGCTCTTCTCTTGAAGGTTTTGTTCTGTCTTTGTGAGATTATTTTCTGTGTTTTTTTAAGAGTTTGGGTAGGTTCTATATTTTGGTCCTCAAGCTCTGAGATTCTTTCTTCTGCTTGGGTAATTCTGCTTTCCATGCTTATTAGTTTGTTATTTATTTCATTCACAGTATTCTTTATTACTGTTATCTCAGATATCAGTTCCTTCCGAGTTTCTTCTTGTGTCTCCTCAATTCTTTTTAATCTCTCCATTAATGTCTTGATATCTAGGTGTGTAGTTTGAGACCCTTCATTCTGGGGGCTCTTCATTGCTTGCATTCCAAAGTCAGTTTTCTCAGTGTCTGCCCTTCTAGGGTTCTTGCTTTTCCAGCTTCTTTTGGTTTTTCTTGGTTTTTGTGTAGATTTTTCTCTCTCTCCCCCTTTCCCTCCCCTTTCTAATTCGGTTTTTTAGGCAAGGTGAGGTTGCTTTTATTTCTCTTCTGCAATTTCCTGTTCTTCCTTAGGAGGGTCTTCTGGCTTTGTTCACTTTTCAGGTTAGAGTGTAGGCTGCAATCTGTACTTTTTGCAATTTTGAGGTTTACTTGAGAGGGAAGCTGTGGTTCAGAATGTATATGCTGATTCTAGCATCCACAAACAGGTGTATGAGCACACTGGAACCTATTTCCCTCTGCCTTACAATCTGTCTGTTCAGCAGTATGTAGTCTTGGTCCCTAGATTAAAAAGGGGGGTATAAAAGAGGAAAATAATGGAGGAAGGAGGGGTCAATAGGAAGTTAGAAAGAGAGAACAGCGAGAGGGAAAACAAGCATACATACAAACTATCAGGTGACAGAGAGACACAAGGCCGGAAAGAAGTGAAAAAAGACACATACGAAAGATTCCCTAAAGAATACTGATAGCTACACAGAGACAGACCAATAAAATCAAGAAACAGTGTAAGTCAGATCAAAACAAACAGTCCAAATGATAAAATCAGAAGTCAAAATAAGTGATCAGACTAACATCACTGCAGCTGTGATCTCTGACCTCTCCCCTTTGTTTTTCATTGCAGGCAGCTAGATTTACTTGCAGTTTGGGTTTGTATTTTTTGGTTTTTTTTTTTTTAGTCGGCTGCCTGGGTGTTGCTTTTGCCTGATTCAGCGTAGGGGTGGGGCTTTGTCTCCTGTTTCACGACGTTACCTTAGGAACTGAGGTAGGGTTTGTTGATAGGTGGGTGGGGCAATGGAAGTCTCTGCCTGGAGAATGGCTGAGACAGTTTTTGCAGATTCGTTTCTCTCCGCTTGTCTGGGATCCCCAACTTGGGGTCACATGCTGAGTACCTCAGCCAGGGTGGGCCCAGAGCTCCAGCGCTCCAAAGCTCCAAAGGGCAGGCACTGAGCGGCAAGATTGGCCCTGGGCCGCCCCCAGGGTACTTTAGCCAGTAATGGGACTGGTGTTTCTGAGGGGCAGGCGCCCGGAGTCTCCCTGAGTGACCAGCGGCTTGGTGCTGGGGGCCAGGCAGGAGACGATGCAGCCAGGGAGGGAGCTGGGACCCGAGACTCCCAAGTATGTGGTGGAACAGCAGCAGCAGGGGGCCGCAATATCCAGCCCTGCGTGTGACCGAAGGTCCCTGGGCCTCGGACCGGCACGACTGGTGGTAGGCAGAAAGCACCACCATCACTGTGCCACATGGTCTGCTATAGATCCTATCCCCTCCTCTTATTTTAATCACTCTGTCTCTATTAACCACATTGAGCAAAATTGCTGATCCAATAATTATTGTTACTTAGCTAAAATTGTTCTAATAATTATTTTAGGAGAAGTATAACCTATCAATAACCTCAAGAACAAATGCTAGAAAACTGTATCTAAGAAGTGACAAAGCATGTGTTGATCAGTCAGGGAAGACTTCAGGAGTCTGAATGTGATTATCTCATGATCTATCTTATGATCTTGAGAAAAATTCCTTAAGCAGGTGTTAAAATAATATTTAAACTTAGATTCAGAAGCATGACTGAATTTTAGAAGATCGTCACAAAATAAAGGTTGCCTAGTAGTTAGAAAATGGCACCGAAGCCTTCAAACTGAAATCACAATGCATTTTTTTCAAGAAAGCTGTTTGTCAAGGAAGAAATTCAACAGGAAAAATTCCTTTTGTTTTCCAAACTAGATCATGTCAGAGATAGTATAAGGTACCTGAGATACAGTGAGGACTTGGCAATTATTTATTAAGTATATGAATAAATATTGCATAAAATTTTAACTTTTAAGAGTGTTTAAGCTTAAAAACAGTCAATACTTTGAGACTTAAGAGGTAAAATTGTGAACCAAATCAATCCCACTTTGCAATTTTCTTGAGACTTACCAATGATAGGGAACGGGGCCTCTTTCTTGCCAGAACTGACCCACAGCTGGTAATATTTCTCAGAGCCCTTGGAAATAAAATAACTAAGTATTACAACCGATCTTTCACAGTAAATACTTTTAAGAATACATATCCTCAGTGTTTCTATGTTTTCAAAAGAATAAACAAAAGCATTAGGATCAATGGAAATGCTTTTTAATCCACTGTGGTCACCATTTTTGCATGGACAGTGCTAATTTCAGTAATCCCTGTTCTCCACCCAGCATCCAAGACTACCTCAGATCATGCCTTGTCCCTTCTGATAGGTCACAGATCTATGAAGCCACAGTGCAATCAGTCCCTTACTTCTGAATGACCCATGCAATAAGAAATCACACTTATGCTCCTTCACTAAAAAAGAAAAATCTAATCTATATAGTCCTGCTTCTGCTCTCTCCAGACATTTTGGAAAATAACCTTTGCTTTCACATGTCCCTACCCAGATGAGTCTGTTCTCCAGAGGGCCATATACCTGCATGACTATGCTTGAACAAAGGAAAACACTGTATGCTCGGCAACCCTGAGGAAAAGGACACAAGTGCCCAAGAGGCCTTGAGGTGATGCCAGAGTCGAGTCAGCCCACAGGCTTTCACTCAGAAAAACCCCACTGTGGGGAGAGAAGGGACAAGGCCTCGAACCTGGAGAACAGGCCAGATGCAGGAAATAATCATCTCTAGTTGAATTATTGCCCTGCAATACTGGGACTCCCACTTGAAACAAATCTAAATTTATATATAGACTCTGCTAAACTAGTTTTAAAAGTCCTTCAGCTCAGGCAAAAGCAAAAATATGTCTTAAATGGAGTTTTTGGTGACAAGTAATATGATTGCCCTTCATTCTTGATTAAAATCATGGCCTTGTCTTAATGGAGTTTCTCAGGTGTGAATACTGTCACTGTCACACATAGAGCTAATCAGTTCAAAATTGTATTTCAAATAGGAAGCAAGACCTAATTTAAAAAATGGTAAGATAAATGTTGAAAACTTATTTTGGAACCACCTAAATCACATATATATATAGCCAAATCACCTTAATTCTTCATTAAAATAGAAATTTGTTGTTGTCTGGTGAGACTAATCAACTTTTAAAAATTACAGATTTGAAATAAAAGTTGCTGCATTTTATTTCAATCACTCTCCCCATCCTATTAGTAAAATTACTCTCTCTCCTCCAATATTTAATTTTTATTCGGGGCAGTATATAGCTTTTTCTTTCTTAGTGTCTGCTTTTTTTAGTTCATTTCAATAAAATTTTTTTTTTAATGTTATTAAATTCCACTAATATAAAAATAATGGATTCCTTGTGCCAAATTCTGGTTGTGCTGAATTTTTAAAGGACTTTAATTGATTATTCAGTCAAACAACATTTAAATACAAAGCTTGGATGCCATGTCATAACAGCAAGAAAGTTTCACATTATTGGGAGTTTTAAGTTAAGGAGCCATGCTACACAAGTGATTCCCTTCCTTCAGGTGCTGTCCATCTGAATGTTACTTTCTTTTTTTTTTTTGAGTTGGAGTCTCACTCTGTCACCCACACTGGAGTGCAGTGGCCGCTCCCGGCCACCGCAGCCTCGACCTGCTGGGCTCCGGCAATCCTTCCGCCTCAGCCTTCCGAGTAGCCAGAATTACAAGCATGCGCTACCACGCCCGGCTGATTTTTTTTATTTATTGTAGAGATGAGGTCTCGCTGCTCAGGTGGGTCTCAAACCCGCGGGCTCAGGCAATCCACTCACCTCAGCCTCCCAAAGGTGCGGGATTACAGGCTGAGCCACTGAGCCCAGTTTGAATGTTACTTTAATAAAATTCTCACTTAAGTGGACTTCCCTCTTTTCTCTTATGCAACCCTCATCCTTATCCTCAAATATACCCACTTACTCCACCAAAAAAATAAACTCAACAATGTATTCAGCTCCTCCAAAACTTAAAGGAACAGATACTTAAAAGCAAATCAGGAAGAAAGCAATGTGCACACAAATGCCCCCCAATCCACTGACTCATTCAAACCTTGTCTTTTTCTTTACCAATTCATTAGATGCATGAGCTGTCTCGTTCCAGGGACCTTCATCAGGGGTAATGGCTTCGAGCCAGATGTTTTTTATGTCAAAATTTTTGAAAGATGTCCTTCAGGACTAAGATCGAGTCCTTGGTTGATCATCAGGGTAAGAACATATGAGAGGTGAGAAACTAGGAGATAAGATGTTTAAAGAACAGTGCAGTAGAAGAGATTGGAACTTTCTTGTTAGGAATTTTTCAAAACTGTTATTGTATATGTATATAATATATACAATGAAAATTCATGTTGTTATCAGTATTCTATAATGATAACCCACTTTTATTATGCTATCATTTTCACTTCACACAAAATGCGACGCGAGAATACAAGAAAGCACCTGCATATAAACTCATAACCCAAGTGTGGGGGGTAAATTATGAGTTTGATGTATCTCTGAACCAGCTTCTAACGATGGAAGGTGCAAGATACAAAACACGTGTGTGTGTACACCTGCGTATATCTGAATATACTGAATGAAAAAATTCAAGTTTTTTTTGTTTATTTTTTTCCCAAGTTAGTTTTTAACTGAAATTGGCTTGTAGGGAACTTACGGTTATTCCTAGCATTGATAATGCCTTGTGGATTATGTCATTTGCTGTGTCCGAATTTGATATGGTCACAGTTACAGACTAAAAGAGAAAAAAGAAATTTTGCTATAAATTAACAATTCCAATGCATATGATTACACAATTATTGTCAAATTATTATCCATCGTCTAAAGGCAAAGCTTGCTTCTAGGTCATGGCAAAGTAAAGCACAGATAGAACATGAATCCTTAATTCATTTTCATTCCTTTGTATTACATAAACCCAGTAAAAAGAACTTCAGTAAAACATATTTCTCTTAAAATAAAGGATTTCTGGTACTCAAAATTTAACTACTGAGGCAAGAAGAGAAAACCTGGGAATTCAGAGAGGGCACAGGACTGGCCAGTACTCAGCACCATGAGGCTAACTGCCGAAGAGGGGAACATAACATCAATAAGGGTACCCGATCTCAAACTGGGCAGAGTTGAGACCAAAGGGAGGCCCAAACTTTATCTGTACAGTGACCACATATGCACCTAATCCTGAATAGAAACACATTTTTTTAAAAAAGAAGTAGTTTTAAAAGGAGGAGATGGAGCCTTTCCCTTATTTCCTGGCTTTGTTTTTATCACATGGCTTTATTTTTTTGAAAATCACACACTCACTTCTAGTAAAATAAAAATAGAAACCGACTATGAAAAACATTTTTTCCTTTTTTTTGAGTTGGAGTCTCACTCTGTCGTCCAGACTGGAGTCAGTGGCCGCTCCCAGCCACTGCAGCCACGACCTGCTGGGCTCCGGTGATCCTTCCACCTCAGTCTTCCAAGTAACCAGAATTATAGGCATGTACTACCACGCCTGGCTGATTTTTGATTTACTGTAGAGATGAGGTCTCGCTGCCCAGGTGGGTCTCAAACCCTCGGGCTCAGGCAATCCACTCACCTCAGCCTCCCAAAGGTGCGGGATTACAGGCTGAGCCACCGAGCCCGGCTGAAAGACATTTTTTAAACCACTATGTAGTGAGTACTTCATGTCAGGCATCATGGCTACTAAGATCTATATTGTTGAAATCGATTGAGAGAATTAAATTAAAATGTTAGAAATTTAAATTTAATTCCCAACTCTTCCACTGAATAGGGTTTCTGTGATAGCTCTTTATACATCTCAGATTGAGAAACTGCAGTATAAAATTAGGAGGCAATTTTCAGAAAATAAACTGAAAGAACTAATAGAATACTGAGATGATAGCTATTAACTCTGAATTTCAAAAGACATTATTTTAAAATCAGACAATTTGTAACAAGAAGATTTGTGTTCTTTATGCTATGCATATAGGTCTTGTAATAAATCTACAGTGAGGGCTGTGTCTGCTGATAAACCTGCTTCAAAAGGACAAATAAACAGCACAAGTCAATACCCATGGACCTTAAAGATGAAGCAAAAAAACCTCTTAAAATGTATTACTTTCCCTTTCACTGTATTCTTTTTCTTGTTGACTGATTAGCATGACTCATGGCCCTGGAAGTTAATTTTATTTTTATAAATAAAGACAACTGAAATTTATTTCAAACTGTGCTGCTTGTAGCCCCAAGAATTGTGAAAAAGTTTCTCAGAACACAACAGTAGGGCTCAGAACAAACATACTCAGCATTGTTAGAGGCTTCTCATGTTCAAGCGTCTAGAAGGGTGCAAACACTGGGCTTTAACTAGGGATTTAATTAGAAGTCAGGATTCTGCTATTTTTAGAAAATCTCTGAAGGTCCTCCCATATAATTTAAAAACTCTACCATAAAGTCTTTTGTAAAGTTAAAAAAAAAAAATCTTTTGAAAGAATAGTATTCCTGCTTTTCTTTATGTGGTTTATAGGACAGTGGGGTTTCACTTAATATGTTCATGTATAAAGAACATATTAAGTTCAAAATAATAATTAAAAGGATATGTGTATTTCTCCCTGATGTTGTTCTCCTTGTAGACAAAACAGATAAACTTCTGTACATAGAGCTCTTTGTAAACAAGAAATTCTAAAATATAAAATTATCAAATAATTTTAAAAATGGAAATGTTACTTTTTTATGAGCCAAAGTGTTTCTTGATACATGAAGAACTAGGAAAATGTGACCAATTATCAGGTGCCAACTTTAAGACGCATCATCTAGATGTTCAAATTATGAGAAAAAAAGCAACTATTATAATTAGGTTCAATTATGTAAAGGAAAATAAGCTCCTAGGAAGCACACTCTCAGCATAGACATCAAAATATTTAAAATGTAAATTTTAGATCTGAGAAATAGCTGGAAAAAATTTGCTGGATGGGAAAAGTAGCATAATTGAGATGAAAAATGAAACAGTGAATTTGACTATAAGTTAATAGAAAGTATCCTGTCTGAACAAGAAGGAAAAAAAATGATTGAAAAAAGTAACACAACCCGAGGGACCCGTGAACAACATCAGGAAGTTTAATAACTGCATCTTATCACTCATATTTGGAAGCTAAAAAAAAAAAGTTAATCTTGCACAGGTAAAAAGGAGATCAGAGTTTGCTGGAGGCTGGTAAGGGTGAGAGGAATGGAGGGATAGGGAAAGATTTGTAAAAGAACACCAAATTACAGGTAGACAGGAGAAGTAAGTCCTGGTGCTTTATAGCACTGCAGAAGAACTATAGGTAGCAAAAACGTACATTTCCAAATAACTAAAAGTGAGGATGCTGAGTGTCCCCAGCACTGTTCAAGATGATGAATATGCTAATTACACTGATCTGATCATTATGGACTGTAGGTAACAAAACATTAGCGTGCACCCCATAAATATGTGCAATTATGTGCCAATTAAAAATAAACTTTAATAAGTTTGAAGGTACGTGTAACTGGAATCCTAGAATGTGAGAAAAGAGAAATGGGGATAAAAAGAAGTCTTGGATGGCTAAAATGTTCCCAAGTTTGACAAAAGAGAAAAATTTACAAATTCAAGAAGTTCAGAAAATGTCAAACAGAATAGATTCAATGAAAATCATGCTTTGACACATCATAGGCAAACTGCTAAAAGTCAAACATAAAGAGACAATCTCGGAAGCAGTCAAAATAAAAAATCACAGAGAGAGGATCAAGGTTGATTATCACAGACTACTCATCACAAAGTGCAGAGACAAAAACAAAAATAAAAAACAGTGAAATATCTTTGAAATGCTGAAAAGAAAACACTGTTAAACAAAATTCTATATTTGGTGATAATGTCTTTCAAGAGTATAGGTGAGATTAAAACATGTTTAGATAAAAGAGACTAAGAAAATGTGTTGATACCAGATCTACACTATAAGAAATAGTAAGAAAAGTTTCCATAGGATGAAATGAAACAGCATTTGAGGAAAACTTGGAGCATTCACAATATTAAGCAAGTGTCTTTCTTGTACACTATATCTAAGTAAAGTTGTTTCTTTAAATTTGGGGGAGGTCTGGGTGCTCATACCTGTAATCCCATTACCTTATGAGGATGAGGTGGGAGGAATGCTTGAGCCCAGCACCTCAAGACCAGTCTAGGAAATATAGTGAGAACTTGTCTCAACACCAAGTTCACTAGGCATGGTGGTGTGTGCCTGTGGTTCCAGCTACTCTGGAGCCTGAGGTGGAAGGATGGTTGCACCAAGGAGGTTGAGACTGCAGTGAGCCATGATTGTGATGCTGCGTTCCAGCCTGAGTGTCAGAGTGAGACCCTGACTCAAAAATAAATAACATTTCAGGAAAATTGCCCACGAAAAATTTGGAATGTAAGCCTTTGCCATAACTGAACTCAAAGCAGGCAGACAAGAGTGTGCTCTCCTACAGGAGAACTCTCTAGTCTTATCCTCCTCAAGAAATGAATACTTCCAGTACCTGAAAATACGTCGGAATATTTGCCTGACTTTGGCTATTGAACACGATTTCACTTTTAGAACTCTCCCCCCTTTTTTTTTAACTTTCTACAAATACTATTGTGTTTGACCTAGAACTGCTTTAAAAACAAGGTGCCATAAAAAAATATGTAGAATACATAGGTAGAATACATATGTAGAATACATATGTAGAATATGTTCACCATTATGAACACATGGCAACTGCACTACAATTCAGATATCAGTATTTGCACAATGAAAGCTGAAGGTTTGGGTTTTTTTCTCCAAAAGAAGCAATAAAGTAAACACATCACTTAAAAGTGTTATCCCTCTTAGCTCAATTCAATCCCAATATTCCTCAGAATGAAAAACCTTCAAAACTGCTCTGTATTTGATATGACAACTAAATGCAATATCTGACCCCAGAGTGAATCCTGTGCTGCAAAGGAAACATACTTGGGATCAACTGACAAAACTGGATCATGAATAGATTAAAATATGATATCAATGTTAAATTTACTTACGTTGATAACCAAGTGGTGGTTATAAAGAGAATAACTTGATTCTTAGGAAATGTGTGTTTAAAATAAAAAGCCATGGTGTATATAACTTCAAAAGTAGGTATATACATAACACATTCATAGAGGAAGAAAGACACAGAGCAGAATAAAAATAACTGATAAAGCAATGTGGTAATCTGTTATTGGGCAGGTAAATCTGGAAAATGGTATATAGTTGTGTTAATATTTTGTACTTTCTGTATGTTTGCAATTTTTTCCAAATAAATGAAAACATTTTAAAATAAAATAAATGAGCTTTCAAAAAAAACATTAGAAACCACCATAATCACTTTGTATGTAAGTAGCGGCAACTGGAAAAAAATAGTTTAATTCTAATGAGAAATACCAGCTTGTGCAAACCACTTTATTACAACAAATCACTAGAGTTGATGGACACTGAACATGCAATAGTCCCTTCAAGCTTAAGCACTGTAATTAACATGGATTCTTCTTTCTTCACATTGCCTAGAATATACTTTTATACTTACAAACACACACATACACATACATAAGCATACACTTTTCCACAGGATACTTTATTTTTTAAATTTTACACAGTACTTTCTAAATGCTCTTTCTCTCTCTTCTCCCTTATCTCTGCTACCCTCCCCCATCTCTATCATCTCTCCCTCTATTTCTATCTCTATATCTCTTTCTTTCTGCCTAAGTCAGAAACTCATAATTTAATTTTTGGTCTTAAAAACACTTACATAGGAACTTTTCTTGCAGTCCTTAGTGGAGATCTGAAGGGGAATGCTCTTTGAATGATCCTTTTCCACGGCTAAAGTGATGTACCTAATCAAATTCAGTAATAACCCAAAATGAAGTAGAAATAATTAGCCAGTGGCTTATTTTCACATGAATCTATGTTGCTAATATTTTAATATACTTTATATTATTTTAAAATATATATAGAGAGAGACCCAGCAAGATCAAATTTGGGGTTGGAAAAATATCCAAATTATTTCAGAAAAATAAGGCATGAACCAGAAAATAAGAGGTTTTTTGTAATGTAAGATTTGGATCACAGATCTGGTCCTCAAGCACTCCTGCCTGGATTGGAAGATGCAGCACATTCCTGGGTTTAAGAGTAGAAAGTAGCAGCTGCTTTGAGAATTGTTCGATAGAGCACAGTGGTTTGACCAGAGCTCACTGCAGCCTCTATAGTCTTGAACTCCTGGCTTCAAATAATCCTCCTTCCTCAGCCTTCCAAGTAGCTAGGATTACAGGTATGAGCTACCATGCTTGGCTTGGAAATTTTAATACACATCTCAAGAATAACGTTAGCTCCAATCCAAATGGTGGGGGTGGGAGAAGATGAATGGTTCTCAGAGCTTTCTCAAAAATAAACAAAGCATGCAAAAGAGAAATAGTTTGGAGGCACTGCTTTGCAAAGATTCGCATTCTTTTATCATAAATCAAATATTTCAATATGTATTCTGAAGAATACCTCTGAAGGGAAGAGCGCCATTGTTCCTTTACTTCTGAAGAACTGCAATTTTAAAAATGGGAGAAAAATTAAACTACACATAAAATATCTATACTAATGTTTTAAGACTGCTATTCCAGATCAAAATATCAGCAGTTAGCTGGTACTGATGGGGATGCGTGAGCCAACTGTCCCCTCTCCCTCCCCCAGACAAGGCCTTAAGGATGGGACCTGCTCTTTCACAGGCAGTATTACAACAATGGGAAGAAGATCTCAGAGTGGAAGAGGCTCGTTTAAAACCTAAACACTCGATCGCAACTGTGATACAAGCTATGTGATCACAGGCAACTCAAATCACTGCTCCAAGCTTCAGTTTCTACAACTGAAAAGGGTGTTACTTGCAGCTTGAAGTGCTATGCAAATGTAAAAAATATTATTGTTCAGACTGAAACATACTTAATAAATCTTACATTTGATGGAAATTTCCTGGTCCCCAAACAAGAATTTTCTTAGAGGAAAAAAACCCATGATATTTTATTTCATTATACAGATAGCAATATTACAATACACTAAATTAGTTCCTAGAAAACATATTCTTCATTGTTATAATCCTCTGATCAAAATAAATTCACCTACTGTATACTGATGAGTACTATTTTCTCCCCTATCTCAATGCAGCATTTAATATCCAAATTGAGAATGTCCTAAGGATCATTCACATATAAACTTATCACTGACTAGTTTTTTTTATGTAGCAAGTTACATGTAACATAAAATTGACCCTAGTAACAGTTTCATTACTTCCAATGCAAACCCTATGTCCGTTAAGCAAGACACCCCCTCCCCTCTCAACTCATCCCCAGCACTTAGACCGCATTTTGTTTATCTAGTCATCAGTTAAGAAAAATGGGAATTGCTTCCACTTCTCAGCTATTATAAACAATGCTGCCATAAACATCTGTGCAGCACACATGTGTGTGGCTGCATAGCTTTCTTTCCTTGGGTCTATACCTAGGAATGCAATTTCTGAGTCAAATGGTAATTCTTTGTTGAACTTATGAACCACCAAGTTTTCTGCAGGGGCTGCCACACTTTATAAATCTACCAGTAACATCTTCCTCACTCCCCAAGTCTACACCACCTCGGGATCTGAAGAGTGGGCCACCTGCTGGCCCCCAACCTGGATTGGAACATGGACACCAAGTCTGATGACTCATGCCAGTTTATAGAAGAGTAAGAGCAGCAAATAGCAAGAGAACTAAGTGTCAGGCATTCTCGCCAATCAAATCTTTGTTCTGGATTGTCACCTCCCTATAGATACAAAGTATGATAATCTGCTAGACAACAATTCAAGCAACCCAGTATGGGATGGTGTGATTGACCTCATTTGGATAATTAAACACTATTTATCGAGGTAATTAACTTGGGAGTATGAAAACAATTGTTTTCAAACTTACTTGGACTAGTGAGTAATACTAGCTGCAGTAAAGTCGTGTAAAGTCCAGGCGAGTCCTGGGCCCAGGGGTGGGTGCTGCCAAGGAGGTCTAGAGCCTTGCTCCCTCAGCCCCCAGGCACAGGCCCGAAACACCCACTCCCCAGTAGCTCCAAAAGCCCTGTTGAAAACCACTGCTCAAACCCAGAGGAAATGACTGCAGTCATCCCCAGGATTAATTATCCATTTGCACATATTTGCACACAAAAACCTATTTGGGGAAGGTACAAGGCATCCAATTGCCACCAGGGAGGACAAAAGGTGAGTTAATGGCTTCACAGACAACAAATGAAAACGTTTGCCTTTTCAAGAAAGTTCAGGGAAAAATTTAATTACATTTTTCAGTGTCCTAGAGAATTTGAGGTTAACTATGTCCTTTCATAGTTAACCTACATAAACAGAGGAACAAGCTGTAGATCTTACCAGAAGGTGGCCACAAAGTTCACCATGGGCCAGCCCAGGAGAAAGGACTTCCTGGCAGAGGTCTGAGGTTCTCCCTTCTTGTCCACACAGTCGGCTACCCACAAGTTGGTCAGTGGTATTTCATTTTTGATCTTAAATATTTTTTTATAACTGGAAAGATAATCAAGTAAGATCTCTGTTAGTCTCTGAAATATGAGAGCGACTGCGTTTACGGTAAGACACCAGTTCTCCCAGAGTGAAGCCTGCCTCATTCCTCTCCGTTGCCTGGAAGCACAGCACAGGGGACAGTCAGATGGGCCTTTATAGAGTGTGGCTGGGAAAAGCATGGCCCAGGAAGGCCCTGCGACACACTTTAGTGACAGCAGCAAATAGCTCCGGACTGACTGGTCTATTGAGTATGGACCAGATTGTATATTTTTAAAATATTGCTTTTTTAGAGAATTGTTAATCCATCTATTATCCATGTCTTGTTTACTTCAGATACTTTTTGAGGGACTGAACAAAGATTTAAAAGGGCATGATTTACCAAAAATGTTCCTAAAATTGTTACTTAAGAGAGACTAAAGAAAATCACCTTTGATTAGAGGGATGTAAATACATTTTAATTTTACTTTTTGTAAGATTTTGTAGCCTCTAATACATACACTATTTTAAGATTTTTCTTTATAAGATTTCTTTTTAAGATTTTCTTTTCTTTTAAGATTTTCTTTATGCCATCTTCCTATAGATTGCGGCTGAAACTGAAAAACTCTAGCCTTCAGATTGAACTCAACTTAGAAAACAAAACAAAGCACATCCAGAGCCAACAGGCCTTATACTTAAGGGATGCAAACTCTTCCCATTTATCTCGAGAGAGTCAGAGGGTAAATTATTTTCTGACCGTTTCTGCCTAGTCCCCCTTGGACCACTAACATACAAACCACCACCTTTCTTGGCTTAACTTACACATTTCGTGCTTAGGTGCACTGAGTTTTAGATAGCTGAAGGCCTTATGAAGGATTCTGAAGGAACTGGGGCACAATACTTATGGACTTCCTACTAGTCAGAACTACTTGTGGAAACACATAGATACTTCAGATGGAAATATCCTTCTGACTTCACTGATTCATGTGACAGTTAATGCGAAAACTCTTCAATGGTTTCAGTTTCAAGAGTTTGAAGGGAATAATTAAAATGAAAAAATTTCAGGAAGAACACAAGAAGAATAATGAGGATGCAGAGCTTAGGACACACAAGGTATAAATACAGTGAGAGAAAAGTGCCTTGTGATAGAGGATGGCTTCTTTGTACAATTTTTCAACTTATTTTAACCTGTGTCTGTGTATCTGAAGATTTTAATAAAATACAATCAATTATCAGATAAAATAACTTTCTAGATGGTAACTCTAAAACATTATCAAAGAAAAAATCATATGGCCTATTGAAAATATGAACACATTTTTTTTTAATAGGTTGTTAACTTTTCAAACATGGGCATCTGTGTGTACAAATACCTAAGATTCTGTATGGAAAGTTCCACAAACATTGAACAGGAAAATGTTACTTCAATAATGTTCTCCTTAGTTCAATAAAATGCTAAGATGATCCACTTCCATGAAACCAAACCAAGGAGTTGTCTAAAAGCCCAGAACATACTTTCCATTCTCTTGCAACATTTGTTGAGCACTTATCATGGGCAAAGCATTCTCTTAGATATTTTATGCACACTATTTTATTTAATCCTCAAATAACTACATCAGGTAGTCTTTATTTGCCCCATTTTATAGATGAGGAAATTCACAAACTCACAGAGTTAAATATTAAGTAAATTGCCCAAGCAACAAAGGCAAGATATTAACCCAGAAAGCCTAACTTGCAAACCTATGCTCAAAACCACTTGGCATGTACAGATATTGATCAACCGCCTAAAGCCCTTACATGGAAGAAAAGTTTTATGATTTACGCTCATCTTTCCTACCCTCAGCAGCCTTCTTACTTTCCCCAGAGCCATTAAGCACACTGATGATATTGGTGTTTTACCTTGTGAGTGAGGGGAGAAACCTCAGGACATTATATTAACACAGCTAGATGCCTCCTTGAAAATATTTAAAATGTATTGCCACCCGGCTTTATGCCTCATGGATTCTCCTGGGGATCTTCTGTGTTTTTTCACTATCAATACTGACACTATTTGACTATTTCGCAGAAGGGAGAAACTATGAATCTGATATAAACTGGCTCCTAGGAGGAGGGCCAGCAGAAGAGAGGAGGGAGAAGAAGGAGGAGCAGAAGAAGGAAGGACAGAGGAGGAAAAAGAGGAAGATGATATATACTTGTTTTTACACTGAAGAAAAACCCCAGTAAACAGTGGGAATTTACAGAATTTTAGGAATATTTCCCCAAGTCTAAGATAGAGACGTTCCTTTAGGCCCTGGGGAGTGGGGGTCACGGTTTATTCCACAAGCATCGGTTTGTAATTCCACTGATAATGACTTAACAGTCATCTTCATCTTTTGACAAACAAAATTCATTTGTGTTTCTCTAGTCTTTAGTAACTGAATATGGTGGCTGTCATGGCTGAAGTGGGTGGGAGCTACGTACAGCTTCGTCCTTTTTGTAAATTCTTCACGGGTCTGCACTAGTATTACTACCTTAAATCTATAATGAAGATTCTGTCTTAAAAAACAAAAGTAATGATTACTTGAAAAAATGCCGTATTTAGCATTCTAATGAACGTCAAGAGTAATCATGAAGGCTTCATCTAACTTTAATTCTTGAGAACAGAAGTTTCTAATGTAGTATAAAACATATGACTAGAACCTCAAAACAATGCTTACTATTCATATCCAGCAAAACTGGAGCAAATATAATGTCTCTGTGATGAAACAAACACTTGAATCCCCTTTATTATTATACATAACCTAAAATTCCCTATTCTGACAAACACAAATACGGCAATTGGTCGACTATTTACTCCACTTGAGCTGATTACTGCAGCATCAACCTACAAAGTGAGAGTTTCCAGCTGGAGCCTTAAGGTGAGCTGAGGCAAAATGGAAGCTGTCACCCTACTCCCTTTTAAGGTTAATAGCTGGAAAAACTAAGCACTCAATTCAGCATACTAATTTGAACAGGATAATTGACTCAAGGCATAACACAATGATCCATCTAATAGTAAGATGTGACAGGGAAGAAATAAGTTTGTTATGCAAAGGGCTATATATTTTTAGTAGGTGATCTTTATAGTTAAAAAAAAAACTCTCATATCTGATCAGGAACATACTCAAATGTTTACTATGGAAATGTCTGGTTTGACATGACGGCTCATGCCTGTAATTCTAGCACTTTGGAAGTCCAAAGTGGGAGGACTGCTTGAGTCCAGTTGTTCAAAACCAGCCTAAGCAACATAGCAAAAGTTGTCTCTACAAAAAATGAAAAAATTCAAGGGGCATGGTGACATGCACCTATAATCACAGCTACTCTGGAGTCTGAGGTGGGAGGATCGCCTGAGCCTAGGAGGTAGAGGCTGCAGAGAGCTGGGATTGTGCCATTGCACACTCCAGCCTGGGTGACAGAGTGAGACTCTGACTAAAAAAAAAAACAAACCCAAAAAACTACAGATGTAGTTTTTATGTTTATAGCCGATTTCCTAAAAACTGCTTATAGCTGATTTCCTAAAAATTATGGTGAAAACTTCTGCAAGGTGGCAGCACTCAGTATTGCTAGCCACCTTCTCAAAAAAAAAATCTATGTTTTCTTTATCTCAAGGGGCTTAAGATTATAAACACAAATATCTTAGATCACTTACACTTTCTAATATTCCCAATGGGCATAGATTTATATAAAGATAATCTTTCAGAAATGGAGTATCTTGGAAAAGGTCATTATTAAATAAATTGATATAAATTTTGTCACATCATAAAAACCCCCGTAAGTGAAGGCAAAGAACTACCTCCAAAGCAATATGCACCTAACTAACTAAATAAATAAAACCAAACCAAAAAACAAGTTGAACATCTCTTGTGATAATGGGCCAAGCAAAATAATAAAAATTCATCTCTTAAGTAGGCGCAGCTTTGTAGCAGAAAGGGAACATTTTCTTCAGACAAAGTGTTATTAGTAGAATTCTATAAAATCCACTAGGAGGTTAGCAGTATCCAGGACAGTCAATGGCTTCAGGGAGGAAAATAATGGTCTACCCTTCCTAAATACTGTCATAATTGCGAGAGATAAGTGAAAAAGAAGGGAAAGAACAATGTTCCCCTTATAAACCGAAAGTGAGTCTGCAAGGTCCCAAGAAGCAGAGAATGAGCACTGCTGCTTGTTTACTTCCCGGTGGGAGCACAACTGGGTACACTGAGGTGTGGGAGCAAGAGCACAGCCTTGGGATGAAGCCTGGCCTGGACTCAAGCCTCTCCCTGCAACTTCCCGGCGTGTGACCTTGAGTCGCTCACTGGGCCTTTATCTGCCTCCAGGTCTCAAATCTGGAGATGACGAAAATACCTGTCTTGAAGGCAACTGGGAAAATTGCATTGACAACTGTGATGTTCTTAGCGTGGTTCTGAGAATCTCTCCAATGAATTTAATTTCCTATATGTACTTACCTTGGTTAAGTGACTAGTCTAATTTTTTTAAAAAATGACTTGTCCTTTATCAGTGACCCTTTCAGGGCACTTTGCGTGGACCTCATACCAATGCCTAGAAAGGCCTCTTTCTGTTCTCTTTTTAACATCACCGCCCCTACAGCTACATTTGTAGGCAATTTCTACCATTCAAAACATCTTTAGTCAGCTTTCTTTCTCTCTTTTCTTTCTTTCTTTCTTCCTTCTTTACCTTCCTACTTTCCTTCTTTCTTTCTCTTTCTTTCTGAGTCAGGACCTCACTCTGTCACCCAGACTGGACTGCAATGGCCTGACCACAGTGATCACAGCTCACGGCAGCTTCCACCTCCTGGGTTCAGACAATTCTTTTCCTCAGTCTTTTTGTGAGAGATGATGCTTCATTATGTTCACCAGGCTGGTCTCAACCTCCTGGGTTCAAGCAATCCACCCACCTCAGCCTCCAAAAGTTCTGGGACTACAGGCATGAGTCACTGCACCTGGCCTGTGTGATCTTTTATCTTTGTCTCCGAGTTGTTTTTGGGGGATGGGAAGGATAGTTGGACTTCTCATTTACTTCTCTGTTCACCAAGGATTCGGTTTCATTTTTTTCTACTAGATACCAATCAGATGGGTGTTGATCTTTTACTTACCACCAAGGAAAGGTTGATTTTAGTCACAAGAGAAAAATGGTTGTGGTATCGTCTATGAAACTCAAAAGAAAAGAAACAAAGAATAGAGGCAGCAATACCACATGTTGGGTATTATCCTGTGTTTTGAAATAAACAAGTTGAGTTTTAAATATGAACTCCACTAACTACTAATATGGTGACCTGGGGAAGTCATTAGATTTCTGAGCACCAAGGCCCTCTGTAAAAGGAGGAAAATAATCCCAGCTCCATCTTGCCAGAGCCGTTGTAAAGGTAAGACAAAATTCGGTACATGAAGTCCTTAGCGTAAGACCTGACACATAGTACGCCCCTGATAAATCATACCTGCTATTGTCACTCAGATTGAATATAGCATTGTAAAAAATGAATATTCAGCCTTGCAAGTCTTATCTGTGTGACATGACATAGCTGGACACCAGGATGAGGACAGCGGAGAAGTTTTATTTTTCTCTAGCGAATAAAAAGCTCCTTGATAAGATTCTGTTTGGTAGAATAGTCTTTGTCTTTCATGATATTTCATAAATAATGAAAAGAGATATGTCGTGTGGCAGTCAAAGCGATGCCACACAAATAGATGCCACAGATACCAAAGAGTCAACTCCTCCCATCTCCCTGCCTTCAGACATTTATTAAGCAATCACCATTTTCTAGACTTGCTGTTGCCTTTGTTTCTGTGTGGAGAGGAACATGCACCCAGTTGTTCCATCTCCAAAATCTGTCTCTGCATTTTTGTCTCGATTGCCACTCCCAAGATGAAACCCTTACCATCCATCAGTTGTCAGGATTACTGCCTGCCCTAAGTAATGTCCCTGCTTCAGCTTTTCCCTGTCCTCCAATCGATGATCTACCAACAGCCACAGCAATATAGTAAAAATATTTACTGGATTCAGTCACTCCCCACCGACCCTGCAGGATAATATCCCAACCCTTACTGTGGCCTGAGTGACCAGGCCTCTGGCCATGTCTCCAGTCTCATAGCTGACATCACATCCCCATGCGTTTGTCTCCAGCACATCAGCCTTCCCGAAACCCCTTTCTCCAAAGAGTCAAGTTGCACATACAGCCTGTTTTTCTCTCAGCCTAGGCAGTGCTGCCACCTAGTCTAGGAATGGTGACGGCTCCTCATCCCTAGGTTGGGTTTCAATGTCATCACCTCAGATAGGCCCCGTTGGACAACTCCTTTCCAGCACTGCCCCATTTTCTCTCCATGTGGCACCCTATCTTCTCATCAGAAGCACTAATCGCAATCTGCAAAGTCTCTTATTTTTATCATCTGTCTGTAAACCCAGGCAAGAGGGACCCTGCTGGTCACATTTTCTTTTTTTTTTTTTTTTTGAGTTGGAGTCTTACTCTGTCACCCAGACTGGAGTGCAGTGGCCACTCCTGGCCACCACAGCCTCGACCTGCTGGGTTCCGGCGATCCTTCCACCTCAGCCTTCCAAGCAGCCGGAATTACAGGCATGCGCTACCACACCCGGCTGATTTTTTGATTTATTGTAGAGATGAGGTCTCGCTGCCCAGGTGGGTCTCAAACCCGCGGGCTCAGGCAATCCAGTCACCTCAGCCTCCCAAAGGCGCGGGATTACAGGCTGAGCCACCGAGCTCGGCTGGTCACATTTTCATTTGTAATCTCTACAGGGGCACAGCACAGAACCGGACCTCCATGAAACCTGTTATATAAATGAAGGATCAAATCATTTGCAAATGTAGAAGGAAAAATGCCTCATATTTTCATATAGTAACAGTGAAAACACAGTTTGTTAGTGAACATGCATTTCATGATCATCTGGAGCACATGTAGTGTATACATACTTGCTGTTAGATATAATTAACACATCACTGAAAAGAAAGAGGTGCCGCTTCTGCCTCCTCCAACCTCTTTTCAGTTTCACGGGTCCATGGATCAGGGGCGTATGGTCAGCATCCTCTGTTGATATGGTTGGACTGTCATCCTCGAGGAAAGGGCTACTGCAGCACATCCAACACTACAGAACAAATAGTGTCAAATATATGAGAGCATTTTATGCCAAATTTTAAGGGTGACACAATGCTAAAACTTATAGTCAATCTACCACTGCTGGTAGGAACCACATGGAAAGTATGGGAAGGAATACAGCCAACTTGCAGATGCAAACACCAGCTCCAGGTGACAGCTGGCAAGTAAAGGGGACCTCACGCCCTCAAGGAAACAAAATGTTCACCTCCAAATTTGATGATCTCAGTATCAGATTCTTTCCCAGAGTCCCCAGTAAGGAATGCAGCCCTGACAACACCCTGGTCAGCCTTATGGGGCCCTGAGTAGAGGACCCAGACAAGCTCACCTTCACATCTGACACACTAAACTGTAACATACTAAATTGTTGTTGCTAAGCCACTATGCTTGTGACAATGTATTATAGATGCCTTAACTGCACTCCAGTCTGGGTGACAGAGTGAGACTCCAACTCAAAAAACAAAACAAAACACAGATTTTAATACCTGGAATGTAGGGTGCTGAAAATGCAGGTACAGCTTTGGAATCAGCAGCGAGTGGATGATCAAAGAGATTTGAGAAGCAAGATAAGAAAAAAAAAAAAAACACAAAACACTCAGACTGTCTTCAACAGATTGTTAGTCAAAATATGGACATTTAAGATTCTGCTCATAAGGACTCAGAAGGTACCGAGGAATATTATAGAGAACATTTAACTTGCCTTGGAGAATACCTAAATCACCACAAACTGTTGACAGAAATATGTATTTTAAAGGGCTCAGAAGAAAAAAGTTTCTGAGAAATGGAGGAAGGGAGAGCCTTGTTATAAGTGGGCAAAAAGAAGCAACACTCCCCCTCCCCCGCAAAAAAACAGTAACATTGTTCTCTATTGTTTTTGTTGAAAGCAGACTTTTTAAATGGCAAACTTGGATATTTAGGTGAAGAAACTGTTAAGCAAATAGTTGAAATGAGTGACTTTTTCTCTTGTTGCTTATAGTAAACTGTGAAAATAGAACGATAAATTGAGTGAATTGTTCAATAAACAAGAATGAGAACTTGATAATCTGGGGCATTCTAAGCCTGTAGGAATACAAACCATGGCAAAAATAATAGGATACTTTATAAAACATGGTATAGAAAATTTTAAAAAGTAAGTGTATGGTTGTACAACCTGTTACTAAAAATTCACAAAGATTAAAGGATGACAGTAAGAAAAAAAAGGTTCTTTGAGGAGATTAAGGATGTGGCTCATAGATCCCTTTAAGATAACAAGAAGGACTCTTAAAAAACTTAAGAACATTTTTCCTCAGCCATCTTGGCAGAATACAAAAGCACAAGAGATTATCTCAGAAAAAGTGGTGGGTCTGACTTTTAGCTCATGAAATGAATACAAGTGACAACCATAGGAGACTCATAAGGTTTTTAAGAATTTCATATCAGCAGAAGCACTGCCAGGTTGTATTGAAAAAGACAGAAAGAGTACAGACTAGAGGGCGGTGTCGACATGCAAATCTACTGGCAGGAAACAGATTGATAAAACCGCTCAGCTCTAAACCTCGCTATTTTCCTTTAAAAGGTAAGGCTGACACATAAAGCACTTCCCAAAGTCTAGAGGGCAGAACCACAGGCCCAGAAAGAGGAGACAAAAGCCATAGAGAACTATGTTGGAAGTGTCCCTGGAGATATTCTTTTGAAGTTAGTAATATAATAAACAATATGCCTTACATACATGATATATGTCAAAAGACCTTTTAAAAATTTACAGTACCATATCTTCAATCTGGCAAAATGTCAATGATAATTATAATATGGAACATCTAGTAGGGAAAAGTAATAACTATTTATAAGGTTATAATGAAACAAAAGAAAGTAAGCAAAGTGATTCTAAAACTGAGAAGTTCTCCATAAATACTGAAGATGCCAAAAAATATATATACACACTTTAAGAGATGCTAAGAGATATTCGTCATAATCAGAAGAATCTGAACAATAATGGCAACCACTTTGAGGGTCTCTTGTAATAGCAGAAGTCAAACAGGACATACATTCACCTTATTAAGTATTACAAAGTAATACTGCTTTTTCATCTCTTAAATTTCTGTACTTTTTAAGGTACCCTCTGTATTTTCTGCTAGTTCATTCTGATTAAATGTCACAGATATGTCATCCCTAGAGAAAAGATTTCCCTACACTCTTGAAGAAAATATAAAATCACATTCCCCTGATGTTTTAAACCAATTTATATTTTTCAAGGTGTATTTCCATTGAATCACCTAGTATTTTCTCTACCTAAGCCATAATGTTGTACTATGCAAGAAGGACTCAGATAAATCTGATACTTTTTAGTCACCAAACATTTAAAATCTGGCACACAACAAAAGACAATTTGGGGCCCAACATGTATAAAACAAAATAACATGGAGATGTAAAAAGGAGTAATTATTTTGACTTCTCATTAGCATAAAAATTTAGATAATTGAAAATTCTGGAAAATTGACTTTGATCTTAGTTAAACAATGTTCAAATCTTGAGAGAAAAACTGCTAAAAGACTGCTAAATAATACTAAAACGTCAAAAAGTTTTTCAACACAAGAAAGTGCTAAAATATTATTTGGTTGTGCCATGAACAAGCTCCAACAGCACTCTGTGGCCATAATAAGCAAAATTGCCTAGATAGGACAGAACATAAAAACACCTTCAAAAATAGGGTAGATATTTTCTTAGACTGCCCATGAAATTGTCTCCCGTGAAGCTGAAAAATCAAGTCCTCTGAAAATACAAAGCCT
Source organism: Carlito syrichta (assembly GCF_000164805.1). Lineage (NCBI taxonomy): Eukaryota > Metazoa > Chordata > Mammalia > Primates > Tarsiidae > Carlito > Carlito syrichta. The sequence goes on from NW_007258823.1 coordinate 70,799, forward strand.
GTCTTCACAAGCTCAGCAGCACTTAATCTTGCAAACATGAGTAGTATTTCAGGAAACCAGTGCTAAAGTTAAGAATTAGTTCATATGGTTTAGAGTAAACATGCCAGAACACCTCCTAACAGTCTGATTTGATGAAGAAAAGTTGTCTATTAAAAGACTACCTTGTCGGCAACCCTCTTAGATCCCCTTCCACTGTGGGAGCTTTTGTGTCCTCTCAATAAATCCTGCTTTTAAAAAAAAAAGACTACCTTTTTCAGTGCATTCTTGAATGGCCACTTAGCCCTGGAGAAGTTTTTGGATTGGTGTGAACACCTTGTTTTCTTCAGTTCTTGGGACTGAAAATCCATCATGTCTACAGCATTCAGCAGAGCACTGTAGGCAAGTCCTTGAAACCTAAGGATTGCTCAGTAGTCAAGGTCCCTCCAATTATGATGTCAAAATCCTAAGGCTCATGTCATAATTGACAAACTGCCATGCTTGTTTCCCTGACTTTGCTTTCATCTTTTACATTTAAAAATTAGCCTTTTAGGCAATCTACAGATTCATTAAGTTACCAACATCATGCTTCTCAGACATGGAAATGACAATAAAGAATTAATATAAAAACATAAACAACCATGAATAGCCAAAAGAATCCTTAGCAAAAGAAACAAAGCAGGAAGTATCACACTTCCAGACTTCAAACTTTACTATCAGGCTACAGTAATCAAAGCAGCCTGGTATTGGTACAAGAACAGGTACACAGACCAATGGAACAGGATAGAGATTCCGGAATCATAGCCTCAATTTCTCAACCAACTCATCTTTGACAAAACCTGCAACAACCACTGGGGAGAGGAGAACGCATTCAGTAAATGATGCTGGGAAAAGACTGACCACATGCAGAAGACTGAAACAGGACCCCTACCTATCACCATACACATTAACTCTAAATGGATCAAAGACCTACACTCAAACTATAAGAATCTTAGAGAATGCAGGAGACACCTTTATGAAAATTGGAACCGGGAACCAATTCCTATTCAGAACCCTAAATGCCCATACCTTAAGAAATAAGATAGACAAGTGGGACCTCACCAAATTAGCGAGCCTCTGCAAAACAAAAGAAACCATCAAAAGAGCATAATCCTCTGAGTATAATCGACATTTGTATACCTAACCCTGAGTTGTACCCCACATCTTTAAAAAAACAAAAAGATTTTTAAAAGAAACAAAAATAAAGCAGGATATGAGTGAGAGTGTGATGGGAGAGGACAAAGTGCTATATTCAATAAGGCCTCCAAGGCAGAAGGCAGCCCCTACATTTACCCTAGTCTGGCATTAACTAGTTGTTCCATGGGCACATTTTGCAACATTTGTTTCTATTTTGCCTTATTTTACTTGGCATAGCTTTTGTGTCTCACTCTAGTATCTGTAGTGTCTGCAAGTATGGGTTTAGCTTTAGATGAAAAGAAACTTAGTGCCTTTCACCACTACTATTTCTGGATAGAAAGTCAGTGAAATAGAACAACACACAGCCTGTAGTATGAGAATGTGGGTCATTTGACACTGTCATGTACATAAGGTCTTATTAGAGCCATTACACATTGAAAGGGCAAATCTTTTCAGATGCCGTATCAGAAATTCAAGTTCTTAGGCCATGACAGTTTCCTTCCAGCATGAAGCAAGATCCTGTCTTCCTTCAAGATCTATCGTGTTCAACAGGGTCAAGAGAATGCTCAATTAAGTCAGGAGAGTCAGCAAGATCTTGTCCGCAGATGAAGTTTTCTGCCATTCATCCTTATTTGGCATGAGCACCTTTGAGAAAATGTAGCCCGTTGTATCAGAGTGCTTGTCATACATTCCTTTGCTCCTGTCTTGCTGATTTGACATGATGCCTGACTGGGGGATCAAAAACCAGGCTTACAGAAGGAAGTGGACTCCCACAAAGCAGCATGACAGTTAAGTAAAAGTGGGACAGGAACTCAGATCCACTCTAAGTCCAAGTGTTCACCCCATTCACAGTTTGAAACTCTCTAGCGACAAGTATAGACAAGCTTTATTTTATCTACAATAAAATAAAATAAAAGTATGACAAGCTTTATTTTATCTACAATAGTGAAACTTTTCTTACACAAAATAATAGAATTCCAAGATTCCTATGAACTCCAAAATGAGTCTCTAGTATTATGGCACCTTGTTTGGATAATTGCTTAACCAAGGTATAACATTTTTATTTGTATGCATACTAATAGGATTAAAAGAGTTGGCAGTCTAGGTCTTTTGAACTTTAGACAGATGCTCAAACAAGTCCTTCACTTCAAAGAAGCATAAGTGAGCTTGGTTAAGCTCACAGAACACCTGATTTCCAGTGGAGGGTTAGTTCTAGGTGGGAGCAACCAAGATCTCCTTGAGAAGCAGCTGGCCTGGGGGCTGCACTCTTCATGGTGTGACAGCACTCTGGAAGGGAAGCCTCCAAGCACACCAAATGTTTCTGTATGCAATTGTTTTGGCACATGAGCCACAGAGGATCTGACCATGGTGCAGCACACATTCACACCAACTAGGAAGACTCCCCTTCAAAAAACAACAACAACAACAAAAAAAACAGAACCCTAGAGTCAAACTTCGTCTTTGAAAAATCCAAACTAAACCTGGCAGCTCTGTATATAATGAGAGAAAATACTCATACGACACACTGAAAACTGAAAGTTAGGAATCCCAAGAATAAAAGAACTTGGTATACAATTCTAGCCAAGTGTAGCTATTTTAGCTTCAGTTCCAGCCCTATCACACTTTGCTGAGCATTTCTGTTCATCATTAGCAAGAGACAGAAGTGGTACTCCCTGGGTTAACAACCTGGTAATTATGCTATGCCCCTTGAACCTGTCCAGTCCTAATTCTTCTTCTTCTTCTAGGCATCTAATATTTCCAGGTAGAGAGTCAGTGATATAGAACAACACACATCCTGTCGTATGAGAATGTGGGTCTTTTGAGACTGTGAACTTGGTAAAAGTTCACAGTCTAGCCTTGATGTATTGTTATTAGTTTACTGCAACCAGTAAATCTCCAATCCACCACCTGGAGTCACAAAATACTGCTGCCTGGTGATGTCAAGACAAAAGATATCAGAGATTTCTGTTCTCTACATCAAAGAATACAACTTCAAACATTCTCCTCAGCCTGAACTCCTCTCCAGGAGCTTCAAATGTACCCAGTTGCCCAGCCCTCAAGGCCATATTTGCCTATGAGTGTAGCCCCTTTCTGTCTGTGGAAAGTGGATAATAGATTTTGCTTTCTTTGTGTTGCAAATCTTCACCTCTTTCCCACAGCACCGGCCCATTTTGCCTCAGTTTACCCTCAAAATCATTTTGATTTGATTTTAAGTAGTAAGGAACATAATAGTTCTCTACCAAGAGAAGCAGGGTGCTAATACTAAGTGCACACAGAGACTCTCTGGAAGGAAAGCTGAGAAATGGTTTTCAATAGAAAAAGGAGATTGAGTCACTAAGGGTAAGGATAGGGAAGGAGACTACATTTTATCAACGGGTAATTCAACAACATAATGTATACTTCACAACATTCAGAGATACAAGAAGAGATACAGTAAAATTAAGAGTTCCAGGCAAATGCAAAGGAAAAAAAATGTGGTTCTAGACAGAGATCTCATATTGCTAATATTCAAAAAGCTCTCACAAATAAAATACTTAGCAGGTAAGGAGTAAAGGCCAGACATAGGTACACTGTCAAAAGCATAGCAGCCCCTAAGCATATAAAATGAGCTCCATACTTGAGTAACCAAAAGTTTGCTCTCTCATATTTCAACTTGAAGAATGGCACGAATTAAATGATTCTACTTACTCCCTACTACAATAAATGTATGGACACAAGTTGTGATAGAAAGTAAGTGAATGGCACACAGGGTGCAAAGCAAGGCATGAGCTGGAGGCACTTAGGCCGAGGCAGCACATGAAGCTGAAGTCGAAAAGATGATAAAATTTTTGTGGCATGTTGGGATAAAAACCCACCTGAAAAATACTTACAAATGCCCAAGTTGGCCAACAGCAACACAAGAAACATTGTGACAGGATTAAAGTGAGGAAGTTTAGCAAAACCAAGAGGCGTGCTGGGCATTTGTCAATGGATGCCTCAATGAAGGACAAAATAGGTGCAGGAAGTGAAATAAAACTGGGCCATGTTTATCTGTCCTGGCCTGTGAATGATCCAATACACAGAATTCCCCCAGAGACTAAGAATGAGAAGGGAGTAGAGATTGGACAGGAACCCAGGTATCCAAAACGTAAACTCCAGACTATGTTTTAGAAGGAACCAAAGTGATATCCTAAAAAAGATATGCAGACCAGACCCCTCATCCCGGTGGCTCACACCTACCATGAAGGAGGGAAGGAAAGGAGGTGCATGGGTGACGGCGACAGGTCCACTCAAGTCACTCTAGTTCAGTCCGTCATGAACTCTGAACTTTGGATGGGACCTCCTGATCTAGACTTCCTCCACTAAGGGGAGACAAAGTGGTGTCTTCTGGGTCATCTGGCAGTTTTCAGGCTGACGCTCTATGCCAAAGCCAAACACTTCCGAAGAATTCGCCATGAAGGAATAAGACTTCTTTGCATACACACTGCACAGACCTCGCCCATGGTACACTGGCACTTCATCATGGCAGACAGCTCTACCCTCATCAGGGAAGTGGCCACGTTGACTCTTCCCTAGGAGAGAGGTGGATAGCTGAGAACCTGCCCTCCCAGCGTCCTTCATACTGTGGGGACTGAATGTCTGCTCAGGTGTGACAGATGTCCCAGTCTGGCTATCAGAATGTCCCTCTTCTGATTCTCCTGCTGCCACACCTGATCCAGCCTGTTGTTTCCCCTAGACCATGTCTGGAGAAACTGGTTTCTTCCACCGGGTGGCGTAAGCATCAACAGCTAGTCTGAAAACAAAGATAACTTTTAGGAGCTCAAAACTTCTAAGCCATGAAAACTTAGAGTTGATTTTGCCTTTTAGAACTATTGCCAATTTCCCCAAGAGTCGGAAATTTTGAGGAAAGCATGGAGAGTTTGTCATCTGGTTCTCAGTGATCCCACAGCCTGGTTTTTCTTTGTCTGTTTTACCAGGAGGGAGGGACCTACTGCCCAGGCGGGAAGACTCTCAATTAGGATCAAAGCTACAACTAATAAGTAGGAATACTTGGGGCTTGCTTACGTCCCTAACTCAATCCAATAATTCCAAGGTTACTTTCACCTGATTTTCCTGGTTATTACAAAGTGGCCAGTAGAATGGATAAAATAACATATGTGGATCAAGTTCTTTACAGCGTGCTCCATAGCGCTGCCTCCTGGCTGTTAGGAGGTAGCACCCTGCGCTAAGGTTCCAGAGGATTTCCTGAGACTCAGGAGGAGAATCTCCAGGGGGACCCGAGAGGGACAGTCTCGGGCAGTGGATGCTCTCACAAGGGCTTGGCGTTCTGGTCTGACCTTGCTAGGATCTTAAGTCATACGGCTGCCTCTCTTCCCCCACCACTCATTTTCAGAGACAGCACAAAAAGTTCTTAGCTGATTCAGGGCCCCGTTCTATTTTGGTCCAGACACCCATAACCTGTTAATAGGCAAAAAGAAGAGTTAAGTACTTAAATGTAAAATGACAGAGTCAAAAAAGACAGGCTACCCCCCTTCAGTTACCTCATTTACTGAGGAAATATAATGCCTTCATTTTTTTTTTTTTTTTTTTTTTTGAGTTGGAGTCTCGCTCTGTCGCTCAGACTAGAGTGCAGTGGCCGCTCCCAGCCACCGTAGCCTCGACCTGCTGGGCTTCGGCGATCCTTCTGCCTCAGCCTTCCAAGTAGCTGGAATTACAGGCATGCGCTACACACCTGGCTGATTTTTTTATTTATTGTAGAGATGAGGTCTCGCTGCCCAGGCAGGTCTCGAACCCGCGGGCTTGGGCAATCCACTCACCTCAGCCTCCCAAAGGCGCAGGATTACAGGCTGAGCCACCGAGCCCAGCTTAATGCCTTCATTTTATGCCTAGGCTTACCATGATAGGTAGAAAAGTCCCCCCAAATAGAGAATCACTTAGCTAAAAATGTTGTACTGGTCAAACAAAGCATGTATGAAGATTGAACTGAACCTCCCAGCAGCATATGACTTCTGCCCTAAAATTTACGTTTTCATGCAATATCAAATGTCTGACTTTTCATTTATGTTATTATTGACTGAGCAATTCACCTAAAAATTATCAGCTTAATGGCAAACATTTATATCTCACAGTTCCAAATCAAAAAGATTCGAGGCAAAGTTTAGCTAGATGATCCTGTTTGAACGTCTCTCATGAGATCACAGTTAACCTGTGGTCTGGGGATGGACTCTCATTTCAAGGTTCAACTAGCAGGACAGGATCTGTTGTCACTTGTGCCATATCTCACAATGTCCTCTTCCAAGTTCACCCAGTTGAGGTGTAAGTTCCCATCGCCTGTCAAACTGAGGGATTCTCTTTTTGCAGCCATAAATGGGCTGCCCCAGGGGTTGGCTCATAACATAGCAGCCTGTTTCTCCAATGACATATGTTCATGGCAGAGAAAAAGGGCAATAGAGGGCCCACCAAGACTGAAGCCAGAGTTCCCACAGCCTCATATTTGAGGTGACGCCTGATCGTTTCTTTGTTTATTCACCAAGAAGCAAATCATGACATCTTTAAGGGAAGGGGCTTGCCACAGGCAGGAATGTCACAAAACAAGTATCCCTGAGGCCCATCTCACAGGCTCCCACTGCACATGTGCTCTGTCTTCTCCTGCTCACAGGGTCCCATCACTCATATTGTCTTGCACTTTGCCTTGTGGCTCAATTTCCCTGTGCCACATCTTTGGAGACGGCAGAGTTAGTTGACACTGCTATTGAGGGGCATGAAAGCATTCACCCCTGAGAAGGTCCCAATGTAATCTAGGTCCTGCTTGACATGAAGGGGTCTGACAGGAACAGAGATGTGTGCCAGGACTTGTTTCAGCATCATGTTAACATGCAACGTTGGAGAACTCCAGTTATTACAACCAAATTGTAAACTGAAGAATGGATCTCACTGTTTAGAGACTATAGTACTAAAAGATGAACTTCCCCCTCCGATCCTTCTGGTACCTACACAGGCACCAGTAATGTTAAACAGATACCTTAACCAAACTTGCTCTCTCCACACATAGCTTTCTGAGTGTCTTCCTATTTGACTTGCCCCCTTTTTTCTCCCTCTTTAGCAAAATTGGTCCACAGGTGTATAATTTTCCTCTGCTCATCCCTAAATTGGTGCACATTTAAGATATAACACATTGTATTAAAAGTGCTTTGTCATACATTCTTTTGCTCCTAACTATCTTGTAGTCATACCTGACTGAGGGATCAGTGACCAGATTCACAGAAGGAAAAGGACTCCCACAAAGTAACATGGCAGTTAAGTAAATGGGACCCGAACTCAGATCTACTGTAAGTCCAACTATCTACACCATTCAGTTTTAAGCTGTCCAATGACAAGCAGAGATTTTCTATTTTCTACAGATTCAGTGTATCTGTAATAGTGACACATTTCTTACATGAAATAACAGAACTCTAAAATTTATATTTATATATTTATTTCTATTTATATATTTTTTAAGAAAATGGGTTTAAATATAGAAACACAACTGTATATCTGACAAAGGCCTAACTTCTAGGATCTACAAGGAACTCAAATGTGCTGAAAGGAAAAAAAAAACAGTCCCTTTCAAAAGTAGGCAAAAGACATGAATAGACACTTCTCAAAAGAAGATATACGGGCAACCAACAGACACATGAAAAAGTGCTCAGCCTCACTCATCATCAGAGAAATGCAAATCAAAGCCACATTGAGATACCACCCAACCCCTGCAAGAATGGCTATCATTAATAAAACAAACAACAACAGATACTGGCAAGGATGTGGAGAAAAAGGAACGCTTCTACACTGCTGGTGGGAATGCAGACTAGTACAACCTCTTTGGAAGACAGTGTGGCGATTTTGAAAGAACTAGAAATTGACCTTCCATATGACTCAGCAGTTCCCCAACTGGGAATATACCCAGGAGGAATTCAAATTACTCTACGAAAAAGATACCTGCACACGTATGTTTGCTGCAGCTCTATTCACAGTAGCAAAAACATGGAACCAACCATGTTGCCCATTGAAGCTGGACTGGATTTTTAAAAATGCGGTACATTTATACAATGGAATATTATGCAGCCATAAAGAAGGAGAAATATATGGACTTTGCAGCAAATTGGATGGATTTGGAGTCAATCATACTCAGTGATTTATCACAGAAACAAAGAACTGAGTTCCATATGTTCTCACTCACAAGGTGAACTTGATCAATTATAATGCTATAAGAAAGTGATTGACAGTAGCAGAAAACTGTCAAGGGAAGGGAGTGGGGATGGCAGTTGAGGGAAACTGCTAGGGGAGGGAAGGACATACCTCATCAACAAGGGTACCTGCCTGATCAATGTTTGTATACCTAACACTGAATTGTACCCCACATCTTTATAATACAGAAATAAATTATTAAAAAATAAATAAAATAAATATAGAAACACAGAGACAGGCTGAAAGTAAGCGGTTCCGAATTCCAACAGCTGGGCTACAACTGAACTGGTGTTTGCAGATTGTGTCTGCTAACAGAATAAATAATTGTGTATTCAGTCAATGTGATGCGATCTACACTAACAGAATGCCCAACTCAGTATTACAGGATCACGCAGAGCCATGAAAGGAAAAACAAATGTCACTTCTATGTATGTCCCCAGGATGAGTAAGACCTTTGAAGGTGTACCCGAGACCGGGAAGCCCAGCTTTGACTCATGCTAGGGCCACAGACCACATCTGCATGTTGGACAAACATGTTGGCCCTGGGCCAGTCACCCCTTCCAGGCTGTCTCTTGCCTGCTCCGTGGTTCTAGCCCCTGCAAGTCTCCCCCGTAGGTCTTCTTGCCTTGGGCATGTTCAAGGACAAGCCTGCACTCGGGACAATTTTTAGGGGACTCAGGGAGAAAAGTGCAGGATCTTGGCCACATCAGGGAAACGAAAGCATCATTTTCATTACCAAATCGACCATTGAAACAACTTCTTCCTTTTGCAGGTCATGCCCTTCCTCTTCCATACCATTACACAAATACCTTACAATTCTAATATACCATTTCAGAGACAGATGCCAGTCCCGGAGCTGGTGACTCCTGGCTGGCTGTTTCATGGGCTCCTCTGTCTGGGAGAACCTTCTGGGCCCGAGATGGGAGCAGGGTCAGCCCCAGCATTGCCTGATCATCCGGCAGAAGTACAAGGGGGTTTCTGGAAGGTCATGTGATGACCTAGCACTGCTGAGGACTGGTCCTTCAGGACAGAAGTGTTGCTTTTCTGGAAGCCCCTGCTAAAACCCTGGAGCCATGTCAATGTGCAGGGAAGGGGTTGAGTTGTAGAACCAAGGGGGTTGCTATGAAATGGGGTGTGAGGGTCATGTTTCAATGAGTTGATCCCTGATGGCACTGCAGCAGTGCAAACCCAGTGGACAGCAGGATGCTGTGGTGCTCTTTCCTGTTCCGGGCCTGGTCAAAGCGTGGACCCTACCAACATTTCTCCTTCCCGAGGATGGAGTACGAACAGTCTCAGTCACCTTCAAGGTCATCCTCTCACTCAAAGGCCACGTTCCTCCATGTCTTCCTGAGGGGGCAACCATAGCTTAATGACCACTTCTGAGATGCCATTTGGGAAAAAAGCCAAACTTGTGTTTACAAGACTATTATAGATGCATCACTGTCCTGAGTGACATCGGCGAAGCTGCAAAACAGCTGAGGGCTTCCCACCACTCTCCTTTCTCCACTCATGACAGAAGAATTCATCGCGGAGACTCTTGAATGGGGTCATCATGACCTCGTACAGAGGAGACTAAGAAGTAGATTGTAGCCGGGCTCGGTGGTTCAGCCTGTAACCCCGCGCTTTGGGAGGCCGAGGTGAATGGATTGCCTGAGCCCACAGGTTCGAGACCCACCTGGGCAATGTGGCGAGACCTCATCTCTACAATAAACCAAAAAATTAGCTAGGCGTGGTAGTGCGCGCCTGTATTTCCAGCTACTTGGAAGGTTGAGGCAGAAGGATCACCGGAGCCCAGCAGGTCGAGGCTGCGGTGGCTGGGAGCGGCCACTGCACTCCAGTCTGGGTGACAGAGTGAGACTCCAATTCAAAAAAAAAAAAGAATCATCTTGTTTTATATGTAACTTTATCGCAAACTGCCTCACTTTCTTTTTGGAAGTAGTTTATAAGCTATGAGTATTAAGATTTAAAAATTTTTGAAATATTATAATACTGAATTCAAATGCATTTCATCTTTAAAGAAAAAATACACCAACAATCCACAACCATGAAATTCAATTTAAAAGAGACTCTCCCCCCTGCCTCTCCAAAATAAGCGATGGTTTGAAAAGTATTTGTACTGTAGCTGTAAACAGCATCCAGTAGGGAAGAGTGAGACTTTTCACTGGCTTGTGAATCATGCCTGGCCATGAAAAGTCTACAGATCACTAATATTGAATTTGTAAATTATTATTAGCCCCATCTTGATTTGTAAAATAATAATTACAAGACTATTTACATATGTACACATTTTTCATCCAAAAAAAGAATGTTAAAATTTTGTCAATAATGCAGAAATAGATATTCAGTTTAAATGAAAATTATAAAAATAATTATAATGATAAATCACTAGACTTACATTTTTCCATTCCATTCCACAATCTTTGTAAAGTTAAGGTAACTGTCTTCTCCAGTTAGAAACAGTCTCCATCATTAGTCCCATTTTTCTGAAAATAAGTGAATACGATCATTTAAAGTGTGACAGTTAAGTTTATGACAGCTTGGCTAAGCTATAGTGCCCAGTGGTTTGGTCAAACACTAGCCCAGATGTTGCTGTGCAGGTATTTTGTAGATGTCATTAACCTCTACAACCAGCTAACTTTAAAGGATATTACCCTCGTTAAAATGACTGAATGGGCTTTATCCAATCAGTTCCAAGCCTTGAAAGCAAAAGACTGAGGTTTCCTGGAGAAGACGAAATTCTCCTCAAGGTTGCAACAGAAATGCTGCCTGAGTTTCCGGTCCGTGGCCTGTCCTTCAGACTTCAAACTCAAGACCACACATAAACACGTGCCTACCTTTTCAGCCTTCTGGCCAGCCCTGTGTGTTTCAGACTTGCCAGCACCCTCAATTACATAAGTCAACTCCATAATATCAGTCTCTCTCCTCTCTCTCTTTTCGTATGTTTAATAATCCTTGATTCCATTTCTCTGGTGAATCTTCACCGATACAGTTCTATCAAGTATAATACTCACGAAACTATCCTACTTGGGCCTAACTGCTATTTGAGACTGAACCAGGTCTAGGAAACAATGACTATTTTGATAAATGCTATATTAATCATATTATTACTTTATGGTTTTAAAAAGCAGGAGCTCGATTTTAAAATGGGCAAAGAATTTGAAGAGACATTTCTTCAAATAAAATATACAAATGGCCAGAAAACACATGAAAAGGTGTTCGACATCCTTGGTTATTTGGGGAAGGCAAAGCCACAAGAAGATACCACTTCACACCCACTAGCATGATGATTCTAAATAGGAAAATAAAAAGTGTTGGTGAGAATGTAGAGGAATTGGAGCCTTTATACACAGCGAACGAAAATGTCAAATGTTACATTACAGCCCCTGTAGAAAATAGTTTGGCAGTTCCTTAAAAATTCAGACAGAATTCATAGTACTCCAAATCTCCACACCTATGTACATATCCAAGAGAATTCCAGTGCAGGTATATGTTCAATGTTCACACAAAAACCTGCACACAATGTTCCCAGTAATCCTGGTCATAGCAGCTTGGAAGTGGACAAAACCCAAATGCCCAGCAACTAAAAAAAGATAAACAATGGAATATTCATCATAAAAGGTTGACCCATCATGGGGGTACATACCTAAAATATCAGCTGCTCAGGAGGCTGAAGTGGGAGAATTGCTTGAGGCTAGGAGATTGGGGTCAGGGCTCCAAAGACTGGGCAACACAGAACACCCTGTCTTTTTAAAAAATGTTTAAACTAGCGGGGTATGGGGTCACACACCTAGAGTCCCAGTTGTTCTGGAGGTGGAAGGATCACTTGAGCCCAGGAGTTCGAGGCTGCAGTAAGCCACGACATTATCACTGCACTATAAAAAGGAACGAGTGCTAACACACACTACAATATGGAGGAACCCTGGAAACATGAAGCTCAATTTAAAATCCAGATGCAGAAGTCACAATGTGGGATTCTGTTTCTATGAAATCTCCAAAATCGGCCAATCCAGAGAGACAGAAGGAAGATTAATGACCGCTAGGGGCTGTGGGGAGGGGAACAGAAGTGACTGCCATGAAGGTATGCAGTTTCCTTTTGGGATAACGAAAACGTTCTGGAATTAGAATCAATGAGTGCACAACCTTGTGAATATACTAACAATGACTGAACAGTACATTATAAAATGGTAAGTTTTATGGAATTGTATTTCAATAATAACAAATTTAAAAGCCTAAGTTCAGGGCCAGGATACCAATTACACAAGAATAGTTGCCCTAGAAGAAAGTGGTGTGTTATTTTTAGTTGGGGTCTCACTCTGCTGCCCAGGCTGGAGTGCAGTGGCAAAATCATGGCTCAACCTCGCAGGCTCAGGCGATTTTCCTGCCTCAACCTTCCAACGAACAGCTGTAATGACAGGTGCCTGCTACCACATCTGGCTAACTTTTTAAATTTTTTTGTGGAGACAAGGTCTCACTATGTTGCTCAGACTGGCCTCCAACTCCTGGGCTCAAGTGATCCTTCTGCCTTGGCCTACCAAAGACCTGGGATGATAGGTATGAGCTACCATACCCAGAATAATATAGACCTATATTCAAATAAGATTTCCTCGGTTGCATATTCTCTTCAAGTTAATTTCTTACGAGCACATATAGATATGATACATTCCTACAAATTCTTTATTTGGGATGTGGCTGTAACTTCTGAGAAACAGCATAGGTACAAGTTCTTCTATAATAACAAAGTAGAAGGGGTAAACAAGTATTGAGTATTTATAATATTCCCTAGCACTGGCCTAAAATTTTGGCATAAATTGTCTCATGAAATCCTCACAACAACATATGATAATATGACTATGAGTCTAGTGAGGTCAATGAAGTAAAAACAACAAAAAAATGAGTTATACAATTAATTATTTCAGCAATACTTAAGATATTAGGAACAGGAAACACTTGGCTGATGGACTGATGGCACTGGGACCAAAAAGGCCTGGAGAAACCTTTGTACCTCTCAGTAGGAGGTTCTCCTGAAATTACTTATAGAAGGGAGTGCGGGTCATGGCTTAAAAAGAAATCTGTGCTTCCTTTGGACCTGTGAGACGGGACCTTTCTGGGAATACTTATCTGGTCCACTCCCCAAGAGTGAAGCGTTTAGAGTGGTGAGAGCTTACTTTTAGGATTCCTTGCATAGATAATGTTTAAAAACTTGCTTATAATTTTGTTTCAACAACTTCTAAGCTCTGTACACCCTAAAAGGCCTGGGGGCAGAATTACCAGTTTGCTGTAGAAGAACTGGGATGCCATAGTATCACATGATGAGGGTGAGACCGGCAGACCCGGAAAACAGTTACACACTGAAACTTGGGCACACTCGCCACAGACTCAAAGCCCACCCCCAATCGAACATTTTCTTCCTGAGGTGAATTTGGGGTTTTACCAACTTCCCAACTATTCATTTCGCTGAAGTGTTTTTTCCTTCTCAAAAAACACTGCCTTGTTTTCACATACTCTCCAAGACATCTTACCTCGGAGACTGTCTTCTCGAAGAAACCCAAAGTTAAAACGAAGTTTGGCTTGCGGTGCCCCCCCTACTGTCAGCTGAACAAATAGGTTCTGAAAAGAAAAATAAAAACTTACCCCACAGAACAGGCCAAAGTTGGGATGGACCTCAGATCTGAAGAAGTGGACGAGGTACAAGATCTCATCTCTGCAGCCCCAGAGCCACTCAGGCACCGTGTGAGTCACCAAGAGCTTCTGCTCACAGGCTTGTAGCCTGGCCTTGATGACCTCCCTGAGGAACTGGACCCGGGCCCACTCCATGACGGTCTGAGGAGCAGAGGGCAATTAGGACAGCACAGTCAGCATCCCCTCTAAAGCACCCCGCCCACTCTCTCCTGACACCCCTCAGCAAAACGAACTGCACCAGGATGAAATCAAGGACTGGGATTAAATCACTGAATGGTCAAGAAGGAGCTCATCTCTGACTATGTGGGGAAGAACAAGACCCTTCAGTGACTGTCCTTTCTCAGCAGTTCATTGTGTATGTGTAACCCCGGCAGACCTGCTCGCAGGCTCTGAGTTATTCAGACACTGCAGAAAGGGGAAAGCTCCTGTAAATGGCATCTTTGGCCCTGACCCCCACCTTCCTCCTGAGTGGCCTGAGGCTGGCATGCCTTAGAACCCTGGGCCACTAGGCAGCAGGCAGGGCCAGATCTGTGGTCTAATGCTCTAGAGATCCTGGCCACCATCAGGGCCCAGCTGCTATGATGTGATCACCTGAGAGCTAGCGCAGGAGCCGTAGAAGGAGCTGGCAGAGGAGAATGAAGCTTCCTGAGTCTCAGTCTAGCTTCGACGTGGGTGATGTGGCATCGTGAGGAGGACCTGCCATTAAGCCGGAGCCCAAGGAGTCATGGGAGGCTGTGATCAGGACCTGGCGTGTTGGTTTCTATTTGCAAAGGAGGTGGGGGTGTCCATTTATATATTTCGAGAATATAAAATCCAAGATAGAAATCTACACTAAGAAGAGGTATGTAAATTCCAGTGCTAAAAATTCTGAACTAAAACAAGAAGCAAGTAAATGTTTTTAAAAAATGATTAGCTACCTAAACATTCTTGGGGCAGTTTATTTGCACAAGTGCTAATCCTGAACACCCAGGAAGAAACTGTGAAAACACACCCTAGAATTTGTATCTTGTCACCATTTTAAACGACCTTGTTTGACAGACCTTAGAAAACAGTCCAAGATGAACTTTAAAGAAAAGAAGGGGGGGAAAGGTATTTTTCTTCATATATATGTATATTCTAAACATAACTTAATAGCTCCTAAATATAAAACCATAATAGTACTAACCTGGCTTCCTAGAGACACAGTAATGACACTCAAATACCCACTCACCAATGCTGGGATATTCAATGTTCTGGTCAAGTCCACTTCCGGGTCCCCAACAGACGGGTTCCGCTCAAATACATAAGCCTTGTTGCTAACAGCAGGGACTGTTGTCCCATTATCTCCACACTGAACATTTGCTTTGTTTCTTAGTTCCCTATAAAGAAGAAAGCGTTTTCATTTGATAATAGGCATACACTAATAAGCAAGACTTTTCCTTTCTTTCAGCATCTAAGTCGCATTCCCAATGTAACATTACATAGAGAGAGGCTACAGATACGAAACCCCTAAAAACCAGAGATTTAAGCTATAATATGGGCAGGGAATGAGGCCTGGGACAGTGTCGTCTCAAAAAACTGTTGCTTTCATTCTTTTCCCCCATAACTGGGGAAGTACAACGGTCAAAGGTCACCTTGACCAGGAAATCAAAGTCAATAGACTTTTTCCTGGGTTATGGTTTGGTCCTGACATAGTTGCAAAATTTTCAATTCAGTTTGAGTTTCCATTTTTAAAAACTGATGCCTAAGACTGAGTAAATTAGAGGAGTTTGCTCCCATTTCTGACATACAGTTGAGTCTGTGGTGTGAGTGTTCAGATGAGGTATTTAGGAGGCTCTCTGAAAGTGCCCGGTGCTGGGACTGGGCCCAGGGTGAGTGTGTGTGAGGACTCACCATGTAAGGGGCACCAAAACGGACAATACATCATGATAAACATTTTGATGCATCGTTTCCTCAGATTAAAATTAGTATCAAACATTCATGATGAACAAAATATGAAAATTTAAAATAAAAGCAGTATCTGATCTTCTCTTGTATCATCAAACACCTTACACTAGTTATGACCCCACCTGGGGCATAGTAAATCCCAGTGTCTATTCCTTCTCTCCCTCTGCTCACCCAGCCTTCCAATACCAACTAGGTTATTCTGTCTAACATGGCAGCCGCTAGTCACATGTGACCTTGGAGCACTTGAACTATGGCGGACCGAAAATGTAAGTAAGTATAAAATACACCACAGGATCTAAAAATAGTTCCAAATAAACAAAGAATGTAAGATATCTTTTTACCTTTTTATACTGATTCCATGTTGAAATGATGCTACTTTAGATATAACGAGTAAAATAAATTATTAAAATCAATTTCTTTTTTCTGGGGGGGGTGGAGTCTCACTCCTTCACCCAGGCTAGAGTGCAGTGGCACACACGTTCATGGCCATCCCAGTGTCGACCTGCTGGGCTCTAGCGATCCTTTCACATCAGCCTTTCTAGTAGCTAGAACTACAGATGCGTGCTATCGTGTCTGGCTAAATTTTTGTTATATTGCAGAGACAAGGTCTCGCCAAGTTGCTTGGGCTGGTCTCGAACCTGCGGGTTCAGGCAATCCACTTGCCTTGGCCTCCTAAAGTGCTGGGATTACAGGCTGAGCCACTGAGCCTGGCCTGCTTCTTTTTTTTTAATGTGACTACTAGAAAATCTTAAATTATATACATGGTTCATGTAGTGTTTCTACTGGATGGAGCTAACCTAAGCACTTATACATCAGATGAAGGTTAGAAAGGGCACCCTCCACCTCCTCTGAGGCCTTTGCCAACCACAGCAGCACGTGGGGATTTTGCTCACCCTGCTGTGGAGTTTGCTGTCTGTATGTGTCTTTGGCATTCAGGTATAAACCACTGAGTGCCGGCATCTAGATTGTGAAGCAATTTTCATGAAGTCCCAGGTAGACTGCAAGTGAGTTAAAAGGCAGAAACTCGCACGGAACGATGCTCCTCAGCTGATGGTGGGGTTACATCCCCTTAAGCCCACTGTAAGTTGCAAATATCATAATAATTCAATTTAGTATCATTTCAATGTACAGTGGATTTATCTGGATGAAACTCTATGGTCAGCCCAGGAGCATGCTGAATGCCTGTCACTTTTGTACCATCTTAAAGTCGAAAAATCCTAAGTTGACCCATCTTAAGTCATGGAACGTCTGTATATTATACTTCTTTATACCTCTTAAATTATCTCTAAATTTTAAAATAAAACTAGAAAATAAGATAAATGCATCACATAGATGCATAACATAGATGAGTCTTGTATCTTCTTCAGTAAAACAAACAAACGATTTTTTCTTGCTGTCATCCCACAACAATCAACACAGAAGACTTCTGTGACTTCTGGCTACCAAGGAGTGTGCAGGACTTCTCCCCACCAAAAACTAATCAGTTCTACAGTAGACGCCAGCTGGGTGTTCTCCAGGTCAATTCGGTTCTGACACTGTCTACCTGGAGATAGTGTCAGACCCCACAGGTTAAGGGCTGGGTCCCACAAGGCTGCCCTTACTTCCTAAGCCAAATGAAAGCCCCAGGTCCTTGTACCTGTGTAAACAGCTACAAATAGGGATTTCCATGCCCCTCTCCTTGGGTTCAATTAATTGGTTGGAGGTGTTCACAGAACACAGGGAAACACTTGTGTTTTATTATAAAGGATATTGCAAAGTATGCAGGAGAAGACATACACAGGGCAAAGCATGGGGGAGGGGCTTGGAGCTCCAAGCCGGCCCGAGGTGCACCACCCAGGTGTGGGTTTTGATGGATGTTTCATTACGTAGGCATGCATGAACACATCACCAGCCACTGGCGACCAACTCGACCCTCGGCCCCTCTTCCCTCCAGGATGCTGGAGGTGGAGCTGAAAGTCCCAACCCACTCATCCTGCCTTGGTCTTTCAGGTGACTGGCTGCATCCCGAAGCTACCTAGGGGCTGGCTGCCAGTCACAGTCAACTCACTAACATACCAAAAGAAAAAGACATACCACTTGGCAGATTCCAAGGACTTTAGGAGTTGCATGCCAGGAAGTGGGAGGAAGACCAAGTATATATTTCACAACATCACACTCCGTGGCACTAAGCACCAAGTTCTGTGCAAGAATCATAACCATCTGATGCCAGCATAGCTCTGTAAAGGTCGTAACCCACATGGTTTCATTTTATGTTATTTAATCCTTGCAACAAGCCCGTGGTGCAGAGAGAACAAGTAGGATTCTCCACCTTACAGATGGGGGACACAGGCACAGAGGCTATAGGAGACCGGGAATTTGATCCCAAGCCTTCTCAGCAGCACACAGTGTGCCCTCCTTGGGATCAGACAGCTGCTCACATCAGGTGTCTCATGTCTGTAAGATGAGGCCAACAAGTGCCTCTAACAAAGCCAAATCTGAATACCTATGATGGAGAAAAAAAGAACATGAAAAATCTGATGGAGAGCTTCATGTTAAAAAACCTACAGTTAGGAGGTGTTTGCAGTGGACTTTGGTTGTCAGGCAACCAGGCCCCTTTCTTCTGGAAACGTCCCTGATTTCCCTTCCTCTCTTGTGCTGTGCGGCTGTGCAAAACCCTCAGTCAAGGGGCTGTGGGACCCCAGTGCCACCTCTTCCTTCCCCGTGGCCTCTGAATCCTGAGCGTAGTGCCTCAGGAAGGAGACATGGTCAAAGGCAGGATTCCCCCTGGCGGCACACACATGAAGTGACCAACAATATACTCTCAAAACGTGCAGCGTAACAGCTGCATGGCATCCTGCTTCTGTCTCTCTAGCTGCTTTCTTTGACTCTGTTAACCTATGCTATAGCCCTCAATTAGATTCGCTTTTTTGCTTAAATTGGCCAGAGGTAGTTTCTCCTGCTTGCAACCAAAGATCCCTCACTTGGAAATCATTACCCGGGCCTTTTTTATATGAGACAACTGGAGATTTAAGACCAACTGGGGAGTGTCAAACCAGGTTTAAAATCCTGGTGGCCTGACCTCTCGTCCAAGGCTTTCCTTGACTCCCCACAGAAGCTAATTCACAGTGATTTGTTAGACTATGGAAGAGGAGAGGAAATTTCGCAGGCAGACCCCCACTTCAGCCAAGGGTGGTTTCTGAAGTGGGCGCCGTTGTCCCCATTCACTTCTCTAGTGGTGTTTCTAATCCCAGCTCAGCACCCCAAACTGGCCTAGCTCACCAAGAAGGAACTAGAACAAGTGACCCCGGGATGAATACCAATTTGTACTCAAAGAACCTGGAGCCAGAGAGCCAAGAGCTGAGATTCTCAGGTCCAGAAGCCCAGGGGCCGACTCTGCCAAGTTTTCCGACTGGTGTTGGAAATTAGTGACCTCACTGAGACTTTTTTGTTTTCTGCCCTTGAACCGAGAGGTCTGAAAAATCCCAACCCTAGTGCCTGCTTCACTTAGGTGTGTATATTTACTAGCTCAGAAGGTGACTTTTAAAATGTTTTCTTTATCGCTGACACTGTAAGAGCCTGATGTTTTCAAAGGAAATCGAGCACAAGTCTCCAATCACTGTAACCCTTGTAACCTCACTTGGTTTCTCAACAGGTTTCAAGCTGTCAAAGCCAAGGTTTCCCAAACCGCAAAAAATGCAATTCCCTCAGCAGGCTGCCACATCAGGTCACATACAGCTAACCCCATGACTTCCCTCGGTCATGTGGGGGCCGATGCCTAGACTTTAAGAAGGGGCTCTAACTGAAGGAAGACAGTCCCTGAGGGCTCTAAGAAGCAACCATCCACTCACAGAGGCTGAGAAAACCAAAGTGAGGGAGGTGAAGAACCTTTCTCTCTAAACATAGGATAGTCAGGGAAACCGGGATGTTTTCCTCCCAAGCACCTGCCACTCTGGCAACCCAAAGGCGACCACAGCACATGGAGAAGGGGCTTTAGTGATGACACCAACAAGTCTGGTTACCTAAGTACCTTCCACAGCTGATCAACAATAATCACCTAGAAGCATCTGGTTCTCTGGAGAAGAGCAGATTGAAAGCAGGAAATGATTGATCACCGCCCTACATTAAGGAAGACCAAAGACATACAAGCAAGAGTTTAAGAACAAAAGAATAACAAAAAAATCTTGGGCCGAGGCAATTAATCAAGGAACCACACTTGAAAGTGCCTGGTATGGTTCCTGGTATTTGGTAGATGCAAATAAGTCACAGGCTATTAACATGTGTACACCGTATGATGGTCCTAGTCATTAAGAAAAGGCTGAATTATGCCCCATGAACTGTTTAATCAGGTAGGAAAATGCATGATTGATTTTAGAAATAACCTTAGAATCAATAGACTGTGATAAAGAATGAAATAATTTTAATTAGCTGGAAGATTAACATCTCTGCATCTGCTTCCTAAAAGGCACTGGATAAGTTGAATACATACAATACTATCATAGTTTAAAAAAAACACCTTTCAGTCATCTTGGTTCCTTCATTCATCTAGTCCTCTGCTGAGAATTACCCTAGGAAGTGACTGTGCACACTGGATAGAAATTAAACTGAGCTCCGGCTGGCAGGTTTTACATTCAACCTTGGCTTCATCATTACTAAGGAGAAGTTACTCTCTGCTTCTGGGCCTGAGTTTCCTGGTCTGCAAAATGGACATCATAATAAGCCTACCTGGTAGGGCTGTTGTGAGAATTTAACCCAGTTAGAAGAGTACCTGGTGCACACCAAGGACTTGGGCGGCATTAGCTACTAATATCATGCACAAGGGCTTGTGCCAATCCTGAGTCCTGCCCTCAGAACATCCACAGCAGAGCATGGGAGACCACCCCTCAAGGCTCTCTCCTACTTGGCAAGTGCTCTGGTGACTGACAGGTGGAGGAGGAGGGAGGGTTGCCAATGGAATGGGAGTCCTGAGGAAAATGCCACCTGCAGGAGACACATTTGGCTTGTTCTGAAAGGCATAGGTTTCCTGGGGGGGGGGACTTTCCAGCAGACACAGAAGGAGGGTCAGGGCAGGTGACACAGCATGAAAGCCCTTCCCCCAGTGGGGAGGGGATACGAACTGGAGGTGGCCAGGGGACCATCAGGGACTCTAAAAGAGCAACAGCAACCCGGGTGAGGCAGCGCTGAACAAACATGACAGGCTGAAGTTCCGAGCATGTGGGATGACCAGGGAGAAGGGGACTGAGAGGGAGACTGGCCAAGGTTAAGCAGCTGTAGGAGGGACTGCTGATCTCCAGCCCACAGTAGGATTCCAGGAGAGTGTAAGAGCAGGGGTGGGGCCAGACTTGCCTGTCCCCAGGCTGGCACCCTGACCCCAAGCCCATGACCCCAGGCCCATGACCCCAGACGACTCACCTAGGGCACCACATGAATTTGAAACTCACAGGCACCTAGTCACTACCTTTTGTCCATGATAAGAAGGGGCAGATAATCTTTTTCTGTTTTTCTCACTTTTGAGCTGCTCAAAGATTTTTTTTTTAAACTAATTTATCAAAGACATTTCTATTTTAAAAAAACAAATACATTTTAAACTACCAACTTAAAGACAATACCAGAGGAAAGTGAATTGGGTTTAGCAAAAAGGAAAAGGCATTCTATTATAATAATGGAAAGAATGATCATGGTGTTTCTGATTTTTTTAAATAATCTTGGATAGTTTAAAAAATTTGGGGCCAGGCTCAGTGGCTCAGCCTGTAATCCCGTGCTTTGGGAGGCCAAGGTGAGTGGATTGCCTGAGCCCGCGGGTTCGAGACCCGCCTGGGCAACTTGGTGAAACCTCATCTCTACAATAAATCAAAAATTAGCCGGGCGTGGTAGCGCGTGCCTGTAGTTCCAGCTACTTGGAAGGCTGAGGCGGAAGGATCGCCGGGCCCAGAAGGTTAAGGCTGCCATGGCCGGGAGGGACACTGTACTCCAGTCTGAGCAACAGTGTGAGACTCCAACTCAAAAAAAAAAAAATTTGATTCAAAAATGATTAAAGAACTAAAAGGCTAACAAGACAGATTAGATGATTTAATCAAAGTTCCTAACCAAAGAGTGAAATTCAATGAAATAATCTTAGCCAAAGAACAGTCATTTTAACAATGCTTAACTTAGTCATTTTTTTCTAGCAGTTCGCTTTAATTTACCCTCTAGTCATTAGCCAATGACAGAACCATTTTCCCAGAGATAGCTATGGATAATTTACAACCCCTTTCCCCAAGCCTGCTTTGAATTGCTTATTTTTCTACTCTAAGTTTTCCTTTTAACCATAAAGAAGCAGGCGGACCTAGTTGCCTAAGCAGCCCTAGGTGACCTAAGTGATACAGAGGGGCCCCCATCACCATGACAACATTCATGTGACTGGCCCACCCATCTGCCTGCAGTCCACAGTGCCTGTGCTTGCCTGTCCCTCTGTGATGGCCTAAAACAAGCCACCACCCAATCACCTCAGCGACCTCCCCCCGCACCAAAGGGAAAGTTTAAAAGGCTTCAGCCTCAAGCAGCTAAGGCCATGCTTTTGCCTCCCTAAGCTTTGGTGCCTCGCCTACCTTGGGGAGGTAAATCTCCTCTCTCATGCTAATCTTTCTAAATAACTGTATTTCTAATCTAATTTCTGTGCAATACTTTGCATCTTACCCACAGCACTGGCTTAGCACACAATCCTCCCAGACCTAATATTTTTGGAAACCTAATACTACCTCAGCTAAATTGTAAAGAAGACTGTCAGATCCTGAAGAAATTAAAGAGGAAAGAAATAAAACTACAAGAAAATAGACTTCAATATTAAACCATTGAAGGGAGTAGGACTTTTTAAGCTCAGAAATGATAGAAAAATTTATAAAAGACTAGACTTGACTACGTATAAATGTTGATTTTATTTAGTTATTATTTTAGTAGAAACGATGTCTCACTGTGTTGTCCAGGTTGGTCTTGAACTCCTGGGATCAAGTGATCATCCTGCCAAGTGTTGGGATTACAGGCATGGACCAATGCACCCACCCTTGACTACGTATAAACGTACAATTAATCAGGCAAACAATGGAAAAACAGTTGCCCCAAATGTGACAAATGGTTAACATCATTATTATATAAAAAGTTCACAGAGTGGCATGAACACTTCAGAACCCAGATAGGCAAAAGGGCCAAGGACAAGACGCCAAGCGTGGAAACAACTGGTCAACAAACATGAAGAGAACAGTCAGTCCTGTGGGAACCCCAAGATGGGATGCAACTGGTCCACGCATCCAGGAGGGGACTGGGTAGGAAAAGGGCAGTAGTACGTTCACTCGATTAAAAAGCATCATCATTAAAATCCACTTGTACAAAGACCAACCTATCACATGGGAAAATTCCAAGACATAACATTAAGTGAATAAATAGCACATATATCGTGCATATGTGTATTAGGGATTTATGGATCCTGGGTTAAGAAGCCCTGTAAGATGTTCCTGGACCTCCCCCTCTGGACTAAGTTGCCTAAGGTCCCGGTAAAACAGGAACAAGGAGGGGGATGGTGACACAGGCAGACATGGTCTTCCTTTGAGGATTTATTCCCATGACCACATCTACAAGAGCACACCTGAGCCGACATACACAATGACCAGAAGATGTCTTGGTGGGAGAATAGTGAGTTTTCTGAAGGTTATGATTAGAACCCATGTCTTTCTTAGGAGACAAGGGTAAGGACCGCCAGGGCAGGTCAGGAAACCCAGAAGAAACATTCTGTTAGATTTTTCTTTAGTTCTCAAGTGAAGTTCATTCCTTCAAGGAGGCAGAGTCTGCCTCTCGCTTTAAGGAATTTAGTTTAAAACAACAACAAACAAATAACAGGACACTTAGATCCTATTCCTGACTCAACTTCTTGTTGTCTCCAGAAGGAGAGCCTCAGATACAGATTTGCTCTATCCAGTACACTATGTTTCATCAGGCATGACACACATACAAAAATGCTTTTTAAAATGAAAACCTGGCTGGGCACCATGGCTTTCATCTGTAATCCCAGCACTTTGGGAAGCTAAGACAGGAGGATTGTTTGAGACCAGGAGTTCAAGACCAGCCTAGGCAACAAAGTGACACCCCATTTCTACAAAAAATAGAAAAACATGCTGGGCTTGGTGGCATGCACCTGTAGTCCTAGCTACTTGGGAATCTGAAACAAGAGGATCCTTGAGCCCAGGAATTTGAGGCTGTGGTGAACCATGATCATGCCCACTATCCTGCAGACTGGGTGACAAAATGAGACTCTGATTTTTTTTTTTTAAAAAGAGGGAACCAGTGTTTTCTTAAAGTTCCTTCATATAACAACAGGATTCACCTTTACAGTCCTGCATATAGATTTCTACAGACTAACACAATTAATCGACTAAGACTAACAGTAAGAGAAAACACTTAAGTGTCAGAAATTATGTGCTGGAGTCTAGTCGAAGCACTTTATAAATACTGACTCAATGGCTCATTGAATCCTCACAACACTCTCATGGAGGAGGGTTCTATTTTTATCTCCATTTTATAGATAAGGAAACCCAGCCACAGAGAACTACTAAGTTGCAGAGGCAGATTCGAAATGGGTCATCTGACACCACAGCCAAATGATGGACACCTGAGGCATGGATCAGGATCTTTATCTCTGAATTCCCACCACTGAGAATAGGACTGATTCATAACAAATGAAGCAGCCAGCAATTATTTATTGAGCCATCGATTACAACAGAATTGTGAGGCATTTTTACCATTCAGCAGTTCTGAAGAAGACCTTGCTGTCTTCTTCCTCTATTAATCTTTTTCTAACATGGTAAGAAGAGGCTTTATTGGAAAGATTATTGTGGGGGGAGGGAGGGAGAACCTACTGTAATGGGGGGGTGGAAAATATTGCAACAGGAAAATGCTCTGGCCCAAGCATCTCCCTCTACTAATCTTCTAAAAAATGATTAAAACAATCCCAACTCCCCAGTGTGTGGAGTCAGTGGTCACCGCCAAAGCCTCTAACAACCCCTGCCACCTGATTACTGCTCGTGCCCGTGAAGGTGGGGACAAGGAGAAGATAAACAGAAAAGCCTACCTCAGACCAACAGTGAATTCTGGAAACAGGTGTAAAGCCAAGTGCGTGGGGAAGAGAAGTGGGAGGAGGCCCTAGAAGCCACAAAGAAAATCAAGAGGTGACCTTAAAAGGGCCAAGGGTGGGCGATGGATGGCTCGATGACCACATTCTGCCAACTCGGGAGGGAGTCCCTGGATTTCTCAACACAACCCTGAGGCTCAGCCAGTCCACAAAGCCATGCTTCGTTGAGGCATCATACATGCATGCAAAACACCAGCAGTGTTTCAGACGGAATGGGCCAGAAACCTGCACCCCTCCACGCACAGCCCTGGAGCAGTGCTGGCAGCTGGAGTGGCAACATGTTTCCAGCAGGGCAGCGAGGCGGTCAAGACTCACCTGTAGGTACGCGGCCCCACTTCTTCCGCCTGAGGAGTCTCCCCTCTGAGGAGCTCCTCTGGGCTGCTGACACTGAGGAAAGAGAACTGGGTGTGCACGGGCAGAGGGGGCTTCTCCCAGGACTTGAAGACTGTGGTGCCATTTCTCAACACAATATTCTAGGGAAGAAAACCAAAAGGAGATTCACCAAAATGCAAGACAGCCATTGTCAACACAAGAGGCAGCGGGAAAGACACCCCCAGCTCTCACCCCCAGCTCCCTTATTTTCATCATTTCCAGGCACTCCACTGCAGTCTCCTGAGAAGAGGGCCAAAGCCCTGTTAAGTCATAGAAGGCCTCCAATAAATATGTGAAAAGGAAGACTGCCAGAGACATAGCTCAATGGAGAAAGCATGGTGTTACCACAGCCCAGGCTGTAAGTTGAGTTCCTGAAGCCCTACTGGGCTAGTTTGAAGATCCCATTGATGGTACATTTTCTGTACAACTTAGGCTCTTCTGAAAAGCACCAATTTGTCCAGGGGAAGGAAGAGCAAGGAGACAGGCCCAAGAAGGCCAGTTTCTGTCCTTCTGCTTGAAGTAGAACCACGCCCATCCCCACGACCTCCATCCCCCAGGCTTCTGAAACATTTTCTTATTCAGTCCTCAAAACGCTAACATGCAGATGCCTGTCCCTGTTTCAAAGACAAGGAAGTCGAGCCTCACTGAGGTTAAGTGACTGTGGCAGACTTGAGTTTTCTGTCCACAATCCTTCCTTCACTTTCTCCCTTTTGTTGTTTCACAGGCTGAATTATGGACCCCCATGGCAAATTCATCTGTTGATTTTGAACCCCCGGTACCTCAGAATGTGTATTTGGAGAAGGGTCTTAAAAAACGTTAAATGAGGCCAGGGAGGTGGGCCCTAATCCAACATGACTGGTGTCCTGAAGAGGAAGACACTGGGACACAGACATGCACAGGGGGAAGGCGATGTGGAGACACAGGGAGAAGACAGTCATCCACACGCCACGGAGGGGGTCTCGGAAGAAAGTGCAGCCAGTGCCTTGATCTCACACCCCAGCATCCAGAGCCACGAGTCAAACTTCTGCTGCTGAAGCCACCCAGTCCATGGGATTACCTCTGGCAGCCCTAGCAAACTCGGGTACCATGGCTCCCTCACGGTGGGAGTATTCTTTCCCAACCCTTGACTTCAGGCTTGGCCAGCTGACTAGATTTGCCCAATAGAATATGGGTGGACCAGCAAGGCATCTAGCTGGAGAGAAGGCCTGCAGGCACATGGCAGTTTCCATCGCCATCTTGGAGTAGAGCAGAGCAGGTCGCAGGCAGCTGTAGGTCCTTCAGCCTAGGTCCTAAATAGGATGTGTAGACCAGACCTGAAGCCGACCAGAAGCCTGGAGTCCAGCCTTGTCCAGCTGAGCCAGCCAAGCTTGCACTGCAGGCAGCCTGCACACGCATGAGTGTTATAAGCCAAGGAGACTGGGGGGTTGTTTGTTACTCAGCATTGCAGAAGAGACCTGTGCAATACGGTACCCAGGACTGATGGGCAGAAACCCAGTACCTGGTAGTCCCAATGGTCCTCAGGCTGTTCATGGAGAAAAACCTTGTACTTTTACAGCAAAAACCACTGATGTGCCCAAGAAAGATGAAAGCACAGGCTGAAAAAAGCAAACCAAAATGTGGGCAGGAGTTAACCTGGGGTGTTGAAAATATGAACCACTGCTATAATCAGGTCAGGATTTGGAGGGGTCTTCTATTGCCTGCTGTTTTTCGTTTGGATTTTTGCAACAGAAATAAATTACTTATGAAAGCAGGAAAAAATGGTTCCCTTGTCTTCTTTGTTCTACAGTGTTTGTCGACAGTGTTTCTGTTGGGCCCTGATGCAGGGAGGGATGGGTGCAAGGAGCCCCACCTCCCCCTGAGCCAGCCTCTGCTCCTGCAGGGCGAGGTCAACTTGCTGCTGCACAATCCGCGCTCAGTTCTGCTGCAAGAGTCGGGAGCAGCCAACACTCAGCTGCCCTGAGCTTCTCTTCCTGGTACTGTCAGGATGGCGACAGCACTCTGGGCTCTGGCTAATCTTTCCGGACAGCATCCGAGTGTGTGCAGGATTTCAGAGTGAGAAAAGACCTGAGATCTTATTTCTTTGTTCATGTAAAGAAAATCATCCCAGAATTAGGAACCCTGAAGGAATCAGAAGTGCAAATGGACAGACAGCTCACCCCTGAATAAGATGTCACCTGGTTTGCAATGGATGGACGGCTCACCCCTGAGTGGATGTTACCAGGTTTGCAATGGAAAGATGGCTCACCCCTGAGTAGATGTCACCTGGTTTGCAATGGACAGACAGTTCCCCCTGAGTGGATGTTGTCTAGTTTGCAATGCACGGACAGCTCACCCAAGAGTGGATGGCGCCTGGTTTGCAATGAATGGACAGCTCACCCCTGAGTAGATGTCACCTGGTTTGCAATGGATGGACAGCTCACCCCTGAGTGGATGTTGCCTGGTTTGAGATGGATAGATAGCTCACCCCTGAGAAGATGTTACCTCTTAGTCAACCAAAAGTCCAAAGACAAGTGGAAGAGCTTCCAGAAAGAAGGAGGGCCCTTTTCAGAAGGCGGGTTCAACCCAGCTGTTCTGACACAGGCAAATAGACTGCCTTGAACTTATTGCTCTGACCTTCAGGCTAGAAACATTTATACACTTATCTCCTTAGCAAAACAAAACAAATGAATAGACTAACAATAATAAATAAAACTTTGCCTAGAGGCAACTTAGGAGATGAAGCAGATGTTCAAAAGAAGAGCCCTTTAAGATTTTATATAGTTGATTGTCTTGACATGCACAGCAGTGAAGGTGTTTACTGAGGTGACTTTAAAAGAGAAGATCCCAAATAGGCACCAATCAAAGCTATTTGGTTATCTGTGCTGCTGTCCTATCTCTTGAGACATCAACAGAATGGCTCCCAAGTTGCCATGGCTCCCAAAAGAAACCAGCTGGTACTCTCTTGCCCAGAGTCTCAGGTGCCGGCGGAGGTAAGAGTAGTTGTCCTGTTTGCCTCATTCCTGAGCCCTAATGCTACAGTCCTGCCTTGGCTGGTGGAGAGGAAGCAACAGGAATAAACGGTCCCCTGCCCCCTCACGGGTTCCCTCGCCAGCCCAACTCCTGTTGGCCAGTCCTGACTTTGGCCAGCTCTGCATCCCTGTTACTGGGAGATGGTTGAACTGTCACCGAGTCTGTAGGGATCAGGAGGACACATTTAATATAGAGATGCACCGCTGTTCTTAAATAAAGGTCACTGTGCCGGTGTCATAGGATCTCAGAAGGCTGGAGCTAGAAGAAAGCTTAGCTTCTGTATAAGCTTCTATTCACAGATGAAAACACAGTAGCTAAAAACAATAACACATGTTACCATTCAGGCATTGGTGAGGCTCTGTGCTGTGTGCTTGACAGCAATCATTTCCTTTCCTTCTTGTGCTGACCCTAGGAAGTAGGCATTCTTATCATCCCCATTTTCCAAATGAGGAACCTGAGGCTTGGAGGGATTAAATAATGTGCTGCTCTGTGTGTTCAGCTTAATTCTTAGGGATGGAAAGGAAATTTTAACCCAGTTCTGCTGGTTCTCAGGACACTCTTCTTTCCATTAAAACGATCACAAGTGAGCCAACAGGCATATAGCATGTACCAGACCCTGTGCTAGGTGCCAAGACCATTAGCTGGCCTACCACAGAAATGTAACTTCAAGTCCTCCCTTCCAGTCCCTCGGAGGAAAACAGACTGCTGGCCGGAGAAGGCCTCACTAATGCTCATAATATACCCCCGGGGTGAGTGTGGCAGTACCACTATGGTCTCCTGCAAATGAGAAAACCGAAGCAGAAATCATTACAGGGCATGCCAACGCCAGGCAGGCACCATGAGGCCACGAACGGAACCAAACTGTCTTGTTCCATCTACCATATTCACTGGCCAAAATAAAGTCTCTCTTACCTCTGGTCACTGCAGGGTTCAAGGACAATTATCACTTGAAACACTCTTCCGAAAGAAATTATCTTGCTAAGCTTCCCACAAGTAGCCAAACCTACTCACTTGAAATTTATCCCTTTTGATGTAGACAAGCCAGGGCACTGACAATTTTCAAATTAAAAAACTAAGAACTGTCAGCATCAGAGTGGATATTACAACCACCTTAAAATTATGAATGAATCGGTCCACAGCCTTTTATATTGATTCCATATTCCATGCCATACACTGTACTACAAGGCTTTACACCTAGTCCCACAATCACACAGGCAGAGGCAGATCAGGTTTTGTGAGTCTTGAAGCTGACACCATTTGAGGGGCCCTTGTTAAGAACAAGCTAGTGTTGGCTACAGGATCAGGCTCTGGAAGGGTGAGTGAGAGACCCAAAGTCTTAGCTTTGCGAGCTTCACGGCATCTGTGCGGCTGTGCCCAAGACAGCTAATATCCCACATCTTCACTTTAACAAGTAATGAAATTGAGACACAGAGAAGTGAAGTAAATTGCCCAAAGCCAAAAAGCTTGCAAACGGCGAGGCCAGGATTTGAACATAGGGAGTCTGATTCCAACTTTCATGAATTTTCTTTGTGTGGCTTCTAATAAAAACAAAATTGCTATCATTTATTAAGCACTAACTATAGTGTATCCCAGAAAAATCATTCCCGTTTTCTCAAACAATCCTTATAACCTTTCTATATGCATTGGTCGTCATTATCTGTGTGAAATCAAGACGGATTAAACAACTAGCCCATGAAATCAAGAAGGATTAAACAACTAGCCCATGGTCACCCAGTTGGTCCATGGTGGAACCAGGATTCACACCCAGGAGTGCTTACCATTATCCCATGCCACCTGCCACCCTACAGGTACTCCAGGAAAGAGCACAATAGCAATGCTTGACTTCTGTGGACGTAACAACATTCCCAGATCTGTCCACTGAAACTAGCCCCTCCTCTACTTTCCTACACACTGTGCAGTGCTTTTTAGCTGAGGCCAGGCAGTTCTGAAAATCCACTTTCCCTGTACTGTTACTTAGGACTTAGAACAGAGTCCATCCCTCATCGAGAAAACCACTTGGAAATATCTACACAAGCTCAGGCCCCTGCCAATTGCCTTACAGCCACCCTCCCCCAGTGAAATGGAGACCTACAAAGAATCCGAGGCCCCCAGGGAAACTGAGGCACTGGGACGATCACTCATTCCATAGGGCATCCCTGAAACAGCTTTTCAAAGCCACACGAGAAAATCACATCTTGACTACAACTGGATTGCTTAACCCTAGCCACCCAAAGCAAAACTTACATCCTCAAACACATCTCGCCATGGATTTGGATGTGGACAGGAGTGGAGAAAGGATTCCATTTCTTTTCCCTCAAACATGAGTGCTCGGGGGATACAGTGGTCTTTGAGGAGCTCAGATCGTAGGCCTTTTCCTCCCTTGGCAATGGGAACTTTTAACAAATTAAATTATGCCTTGCCATCATTTTGTTGTTGTTGTTGTTAAAGTTGCCTTTAACTGCCAGATTTCAAGTAATCGATTACTTCTGGAAAGAACATATCCAGTGTCACCTGGAATAAGACAGCTTTACTAACCCGGGAGTGACTCAAGCTGGACTAGGCCTGAGCTTTGATTTTTTTGTCTGGCCAGAGCAAGTGCAGACCCGTGGGAGAAATTAAGCTCGCAGTTATGGTGGTAACAAGAAACGTTGCTCCAATGATCTTTTTTTTTTTTCCTTTTTTAAGGAAAAAGTGATCCCAGAAACTCTCTCTTGTTCCTCTTTGGACACAGCTTGGTGGATGTGGGGGAAAGGGCAGAAGAAATGACCGGGGAAGTCAAAAGATGGAGAAGTCTCCAGCCCCATCATCTGGGGAAGAAGCTTCGGGTTCTGCAGGGACCTCACTGCATCCAGTGCCTGAAAAGGACGGCTGGCCGAAATCAAGACTCCACAGGGAGACAAGCAAACAGCCTGCCTGGAGGAGACTCGAAGCCGCAGAGTCGGAGCGCAGGCCGCGACCGCCGCCACAGCCCCGGCCCCAAGGCCCGGCCCGCCTTCCCCTGCCCCGCCAGCCCGGAAAGCGAGAGCCCCGCAGG